>NW_026696217.1:0-90182 GCF_030435755.1 Ochotona princeps | reverse complement strand
GTGGGATGCTCTACCAGGTTCATTCCTAGATAATGCACTCAAAGGTCACTAAGCATAGAGTGTGAAAACTGAGTTTCCTTGAGAGCTGCTTGGAAGCCTGATGGTGTGTGAAGTTAGTGAGCCAAATGGAGTTGTTCTCCCACAAGAACCACTCGGCTGATCCTTCTTCAATATGCCCTTCACCAACATGCAGTGTTTCCTTGATTGAATTAGCTCTCACACCAATATTTGCGTCTAGAGCCTTTGCATTGAGGGCTAACTGAAAATGGCTGTGGCGCTGAAGTTGCCTGTGAATGTGGAGTTGGTGGCATGTGAAACCAGCATGTGGAGCATTCGTTTGTGTGGGATGCTCACCAAGCTTCATTTCAGTCCTAGGCACTCAAAGGGCACTAAGCATAGAGTGTGAAAACTGAGTTTCCTTGAGAGCTGCTTGGAAGCCTGATGGTGTGTGAAGTTAGTGAGCCAAATGGAGTTGTTCTCCCACAAGAACCACTTGGTTCATCCTTCTTCAATATGCCCTTCACCAACATGCAGTGTTTCCTTGATTGAATTAGCTCTCACACCAATATTTGCGTCTAGAGCCTTTGCATTGAGGGCTATCTGAAAATGGCTGTGGCGCTGAAGTTGCCTGTGAATGTGGAGTTGGTGGCATGTGAAACCCGCATGTGGAGCATTCCTTTGTGTGGGATGCTCTACCAGGTTCATTCCTAGATAATGCACTCAAAGGGCACTAAGCATAGAGTGTGAAAACTGAGTTTCCTTGAGAGCTGCTTGGAAGCCTGATGGTGTGTGAAGTTAGTGGGCCAAATGGAGTTGTTCTCCCACAAGAACCACTTGGTTGATCCTTCTGCAATATGCCCTTCACCAACATGCAGTGTTTCCTTGATTGAATTAGCTCTCACACCAATATTTGCGTCTAGAGCCTTTGCATTGAGGGCTATCTGAAAACGGCTGTGGCGCTGAAGTTGCCTGTGAATGTGGAGTTGGTGGCATGTGAAACCCGCATGTGGAGCATTCGTTTGTGTGGGATGCTCTACCAGGTTCATTCCTAGATAATGCACTCAAAGGGCACTAAGCATAGAGTGTGAAAACTGAGTTTCCTTGAGAGCTGCTTGGAAGCCTGATGGTGTGTGAAGTTAGTGAGCCAAATGGAGTTGTTCTCCCACAAGAACCACTCGGCTGATCCTTCTTCAATATGCCCTTCACCAACATGCAGTGTTTCCTTGATTGAATTAGCTCTCACACCAATATTTGCGTCTAGAGCCTTTGCATTGAGGGCTATCTGTAAACGGCTGTGGCGCTGAAGTTTCCTGTGAATGTGGAGTTGGTGGCATGTGAAACCCGCATGTGGAGCATTCGTTTGTGTGGGATGCTCTACCAGGTTCATTCCTAGATAATGCACTCAAAGGGCACTAAGCATAGAGTGTGAAAACTGAGTTTCCTTGAGAGCTGCTTGGAAGCCTGATGGTGTGTGAAGTTAGTGAGCCAAATGGAGTTGTTCTCCCACAAGAACCACTTGGTTCATCCTTCTTCAATATGCCCTTCACCAACATGCAGTGTTTCCTTGATTGAATTAGCTCTCACACCAATATTTGCGTCTAGAGCCTCTGCATTGAGGGCTATCTGAAAATGGCTGTGGCGCTGATGTTGCCTGTGAATGTGGAGTTGGTGGCATGTGAAACCCGCATGTGAAGCATTCTTTTGTGTGGGATGCTCTACCAGGTTCATTCCTAGATAATGAACTCAAAGAGCACTAAGCAT
Source organism: Ochotona princeps (assembly GCF_030435755.1). Lineage (NCBI taxonomy): Eukaryota > Metazoa > Chordata > Mammalia > Lagomorpha > Ochotonidae > Ochotona > Ochotona princeps. The sequence continues at coordinate 88,421 of NW_026696217.1, read as the reverse complement.
AGAGTGTGAAAACTGAGTTTCCTTGAGAGCTGCTTGGAAGCCTGATGGTGTGTGAAGTTAGTGAGCCAAATGGAGTTGTTCTCCCACAAGAACCACTCGGCTGATCCTTCTTCAATATGCCCTTCACCAACATGCATTGTTTCCTTGATTGAATTAGCTCTCACACCAATATTTGCGTCTAGAGCCTTTGCATTGAGGGCTATCTGAAAAGGGCTGTGGCGCTGAAGTTGCCTGTGAATGTGGAGTTGGTGGCATGTGAAACCCGCATGTGGAGCATTCGTTTGTGTGGGATGCTCACCAAGCTTCATTTCAGTCCTAGGCACTCAAAGGGCACTAAGCATAGAGTGTGAAAACTGAGTTTCCTTGAGAGCTGCTTGGAAGCCTGATGGTGTGTGAAGTTAGTGAGCCAAATGGAGTTGTTCTCCCACAAGAACCACTCGGCTGATCCTTCTTCAATATGCCCTTCACAAACATGCAATGTTTCCTTGATTGAATTTGCTCTCACACCAATATTTGCGTCTAGAGGCTTTGCATTGAGGGCTATCTGAAAATGGCTGTGGCGCTGAAGTTGCCTGTGAATGTGGAGTTGGTGGCATGTGAAACCCGCATGTGGAGCATTCTTTTGTGTTTAATGCTCTACCAGGTTCATTCCTAGATAATGCACTCAAAGGGCACTAAGCATAGAGTGTGAAAACTGAGTTTCCTTGAGAGCTGCTTGGAAGCCTGATGGTGTGTGAAGTTAGTGAGCCAAATGGAGTTGTTCTCCCACAAGAACCACTCGGCTGATCCTTCTTCAATATGCCCTTCACCAACATGCAGTGTTTCCTTGATTGAATTAGCTCTCACACCAATATTTGCGTCTAGAGCCTTTGCATTGAGGGCTATCTGAAAATGGCTGTGGCGCTGAAGTTGCCTGTGAATGTGGAGTTGGTGGCATTTGAAACCAGCATGTGGAGCATTCGTTTGTATGGGATGCTCACCAAGCTTCATTTCAGTCCTAGGCACTCAAAGGGCACTAAGCATAGAGTGTGAAAACTGAGTTTCCTTGAGAGCTGCTTGGAAGCCTGATGGTGTGTGAAGTTAGTGAGCCAAATGGAGTTGTTCTCCCACAAGAACCACTCGGCTGATCCTTCTTCAATATGCCCTTCACCAACATGCAGTGTTTCCTTGATTGAATTAGCTCTCACACCAATATTTGCGTCTAGAGCCTTTGCATTGAGGGCTATCTGAAAACGGCTGTGGCGCAGAAGTTGCCTGTGAATGTGGAGTTGGTGGCATGTGAAACCCGCATGTGGAGCATTCGTTTGTGTGGGATGCTCACCAAGCTTCATTTCAGTCCTAGGCACTCAAAGGGCACTAAGCATAGAGTGTGAAAACTGAGTTTCCTTGAGAGCTGCTTGGAAGCCTGATGGTGTGTGAAGTTAGTGAGCCAAATGGAGTTGTTCTCCCACAAGAACCACTCGGCTGATCCTTCTTCAATATGCCCTTCACCAACATGCAGTGTTTCCTTGATTGAATTAGCTCTCACACCAATATTTGCGTCTAGAGCCTTTGCATTGAGGGCTATCTGAAAACGGCTGTGGCGCTGAAGTTGCCTGTGAATGTGGAGTTGGTGGCATGTGAAACCAGCATGTGGAGCATTCGTTTGTGTGGGATGCTCTACCAGGTTCATTCCTAGATAATGAACTCAAAGTGCACTAAGCATAGAGTGTGAAAACTGAATTTCCTTGAGAGCTGCTTGGAAGCCTGATGGTGTGTGAAGTTAGTGAGCCAAATGGAGTTGTTCTCCCACAAGAACCACTCGGCTGATCCTTCTTCAATATGCCCTTCACCAACATGCAGTGTTTCCTTGATTGAATTAGCTCTCACACCAATATTTGCGTCTAGAGCCTTTGCATTGAGGGCTATCTGAAAACGGCTGTGGCGCTGAAGTTGCCTGTGAATGTGGAGTTGGTGGCATGTGAAACCCGCATGTGGAGCATTCGTTTGTGTGGGATGCTCTACCAGGTTCATTGCTAGATAATGCAGTGAAAGGGCACTAAGCATAGAGTGTGAAAACTGAGTTTCCTTGAGAGCTGCTTGGAAGCCTGATGGTGTGTGAAGTTAGTGAGCCAAATGGAGTTGTTCTCCCACAAGAACCACTCGGCTGATCCTTCTTCAATATGCCCTTCACCAACATGCAGTGTTTCCTTGATTGAATTAGCTCTCACACCAATATTTGCGTCTAGAGCCTTTGCATTGAGGGCTATCTGTAAACGGCTGTGGCGCTGAAGTTTCCTGTGAATGTGGAGTTGGTGGCATGTGAAACCCGCATGTGGAGCATTCGTTTGTGTGGGATGCACAGCAAGCTTCATTTCAGTCCTACACACTCAAAGGGCACTAAGCATAGAGTGTGAAAACTGAGTTTCCTTGAGAGCTGCTTGGAAGCCTGATGGTGTGTGAAGTTAGTGAGCCAAATGGAGTTGTTCTCCCACAAGAACCACTTGGTTCATCCTTCTTCAATATGCCCTTCACCAACATGCAGTGTTTCCTTGATTGAATTAGCTCTCACACCAATATTTGCGTCTAGAGCCTCTGCATTGAGGGCTATCTGAAAATGGCTGTGGCGCTGAAGTTGCCTGTGAATGTGGAGTTGGTGGCATGTGAAACCCGCATGTGGAGCATTCGTTTGTGTGGGATGCTCTACCAGGTTCATTCCTAGATAATGAACTCAAAGAGCACTAAGCATAGAGTGTGAAAACTGAGTTTCCTTGAGAGCTGCTTGGAAGCCTGATGGTGTGTGAAGTTAGTGAGCCAAATGGAGTTGTTCTCCCACAAGAACCACTCGGCTGATCCTTCTTCAATATGCCCTTCGCCAACATGCAGTGTTTCCTTGATTGAATTAGCTCTCACACCAATATTTGCGTCTAGAGCCTTTGCATTGAGGGCTATCTGAAAATGGCTGTGGCGCTGAAGTTGCCTGTGAATGTGGAGTTGGTGGCATGTGAAACCCGCATGTGGAGCATTCGTTTGTGTGGGATGCTCACCAAGCTTCATTTCAGTGCTAGGCACTCAAAGGGCGCTAAGCATAGAGTGTGAAAACTGAGTTTCCTTGAGAGCTGCTTGGAAGCCTGATGGTGTGTGAAGTTAGTGAGCCAAATGGAGTTGTTCTCCCACAAGAACCACTCGGCTGATCCTTCTTCAATATGCCCTTCACCAACATGCAGTGTTTCCTTGATTGAATTAGCTCTCACACCAATATTTGCGTCTAGAGCCTTTGCATTGAGGGCTATCTGAAAACGGCTGTGGCGCTGAAGTTGCCTGTGAATGTGGAGTTGGTGGCATGTGAAACCCGCATGTGGAGCATTCGTTTGTGTGGGATGCTCACCAAGCTTCATTCCTAGATAATGCAGTGAAAGGGCACTAAGCATAGAGTGTGAAAACTGAGTTTCCTTGAGAGCTGCTTGGAAGCCTGATGGTGTGTGAAGTTAGTGAGCCAAATGGAGTTGTTCTCCCACAAGAACCACTCGGCTGATCCTTCTTCAATATGCCCTTCACCAACATGCAGTGTTTCCTTGATTGAATTTGCTCTCACACCAATATTTGCGTCTAGAGCCTTTGCATTGAGGGCTATCTGAAAATGGCTGTGGCGCTGAAGTTGCCTGTGAATGTGGAGTTGGTGGCATGTGAAACCCGCATGTGGAGCATTCTTTTGTGTGGGATGCTCTACCAGGTTCATTCCTAGATAATGCACTCAAAGGTCACTAAGCATAGAGTGTGAAAACTGAGTTTCCTTGAGAGCTGCTTGGAAGCCTGATGGTGTGTGAAGTTAGTGAGCCAAATGGAGTTGTTCTCCCACAAGAACCACTCGGCTGATCCTTCTTCAATATGCCCTTCACCAACATGCAGTGTTTCCTTGATTGAATTAGCTCTCACACCAATATTTGCGTCTAGAGCCTTTGCATTGAGAGGTATCTGAAAATGGCTGTGGCGCTGAAGTTGCCTGTGAATGTGGAGTTGGTGGCATGTGAAACCCGCATGTGGAGCATTCGTTTGTGTGGGATGCTCACCAAGCTTCATTTCAGTCCTAGGCACTCAAAGGGCACTAAGCATAGAGTGTGAAAACTGAGTTTCCTTGAGAGCTGCTTGGAAGCCTGATGGTGTGTGAAGTTAGTGAGCCAAATGGAGTTGTTCTCCCACAAGAAACACTCGGCTGATCCTTCTTCAATATGCCCTTCACCAACATGCAGTGTTTCCTTGATTGAATTAGCTCTCACATCAATATTTGCGTCTAGAGCCTTTGCATTGAGGGCTAACTGAAAATGGCTGTGGCGCTGAAGTTGCCTGTGAATGTGGAGTTGGTGGCATGTGAAACCAGCATGTGGAGCATTCGTTTGTGTGGGATGCTCACCAAGCTTCATTTCAGTCCTAGGCACTCAAAGGGCACTAAGCATAGAGTGTGAAAACTGAGTTTCCTTGAGAGCTGCTTGGAAGCCTGATGGTGTGTGAAGTTAGTGAGCCAAATGGAGTTGTTCTCCCACAAGAACCACTTGGTTCATCCTTCTTCAATATGCCCTTCACCAACATGCAGTGTTTCCTTGATTGAATTAGCTCTCACACCAATATTTGCGTCTAGAGCCTTTGCATTGAGGGCTATCTGAAAATGGCTGTGGCGCTGAAGTTGCCTGTGAATGTGGAGTTGGTGGCATGTGAAACCCGCATGTGGAGCATTCCTTTGTGTGGGATGCTCTACCAGGTTCATTCCTAGATAATGCACTCAAAGGGCACTAAGCATAGAGTGTGAAAACTGAGTTTCCTTGAGAGCTGCTTGGAAGCCTGATGGTGTGTGAAGTTAGTGGACCAAATGGAGTTGTTCTCCCACAAGAACCACTTGGTTGATCCTTCTTCAATATGCCCTTCACCAACATGCAGTGTTTCCTTGATTGAATTAGCTCTCACACCAATATTTGCGTCTAGAGCCTTTGCATTGAGGGCTATCTGAAAACGGCTGTGGCGCTGAAGTTGCCTGTGAATGTGGAGTTGGTGGCATGTGAAACCCGCATGTGGAGCATTCGTTTGTGTGGGATGCTCACCAAGCTTCATTCCTAGATAATGCAGTGAAAGGGCACTAAGCATAGAGTGTGAAAACTGAGTTTCCTTGAGAGCTGCTTGGAAGCCTGATGGTGTGTGAAGTTAGTGAGCCAAATGGAGTTGTTCTCCCACAAGAACCACTCGGCTGATCCTTCTTCAATATGCCCTTCAGCAATATGCAGTGTTTCCTTGATTGAATTAGCTCTCACACCAATATTTGCGTCTAGAGCCTTTGCATTGAGGGCTATCTGAAAATGGCTGTGGCGCTGAAGTTGCCTGTGAATGTGGAGTTGGTGGCATGTGAAACCCGCATGTGGAGCATTCGTTTGTGTAGGATGCTCACCAAGCTTCATTTCAGTCCTAGGCACTCAAAGTGCACTAAGCATAGAGTGTGAAAACTGAGTTTCCTTGAGCGCTGCTTGGAAGCCTGATGGTGTGTGAAGTTAGTGAGCCAAATGGAGTTGTTCTCCCACAAGAACCACTCGGCTGATCCTTCTTCAATATGCCCTTCACCAACATGCAGTGTTTCCTTGATTGAATTAGCTCTCAAACGAATATTTGCGTCTAGAGCCTTTGCATTGAGGGCTATCTGAAAACGGCTGTGGCGCTGAAGTTGCCTGTGAATGTGGAGTTGGTGGCATGTGAAACCCGCATGTGGAGCATTCGTTTGTGTGGGATGCTCTACTAGATTCATTCCTAGATAATGCAGTGAAAGGACTCTAAGCATAGAGTGTGAAAACTGAGTTTCCTTGAGAGCTGCTTGGAAGCCTGATGGTGTGTGAAGTTAGTGAGCCAAATGGAGTTGTTCTCCCACAAGAACCACTCGGCTGATCCTTCTTCAATATGCCCTTCAGCAATATGCAGTGTTTCCTTGATTGAATTAGCTCTCACACCAATATTTGCGTCTAGAGCCTTTGCATTGAGGGCTATCTGAAAATGGCTGTGGCGCTGAAGTTGCCTGTGAATGTGGAGTTGGTGGCATGTGAAACCCGCATGTGGAGCATTCGTTTGTGTAGGATGCTCACCAAGCTTCATTTCAGTCCTAGGCACTCAAAGGGCACTAAGCATAGAGTGTGAAAACTGAGTTTCCTTGAGAGCTGCTTGGAAGCCTGATGGTGTGTGAAGTTAGTGAGCCAAATGGAGTTGTTCTCCCACAAGAACCACTCGGCTGATCCTTCTTCAATATGCCCTTCAGCAATATGCAGTGTTTCCTTGATTGAATTAGCTCTCACACCAATATTTGCGTCTAGAGCCTTTGCATTGAGGGCTATCTGAAAATGGCTGTGGCGCTGAAGTTGCCTGTGAATGTGGAGTTGGTGGCATGTGAAACCCGCATGTGGAGCATTCGTTTGTGTGGGATGCTCTACCAGGTTCATTCCTAGATAATGCACTCAAAGGGCACTAAGCATAGAGTGTGAAAACTGAGTTTCCTTGAGAGCTGCTTGGAAGCCTGATGGTGTGTGAAGTTAGTGAGCCAAATGGAGTTGTTCTCCCACAAGAACCACTCGGCTGATCCTTCTTCAATATGCCCTTCACCAACATGCAGTGTTTCCTTGATTGAATTAGCTCTCACACCAATATTTGCGTCTAGAGCCTTTGCATTGAGAGGCATCTGAAAATGGCTGTGGCGCTGAAGTTGCCTGTGAATGTGGAGTTGGTGGCATGTGAAACCCGCATGTGGAGCATTCTTTTGTGTGGAATGCTCTACCAGGTTCATTTCTAGATAATGCACTCAAAGGGCACTAAGCATAGAGTGTGAAAACTGAGTTTCCTTGAGAGCTGCTTGGAAGCCTGATGGTGTGTGAAGTTAGTGAGCCAAATGGAGTTGTTCTCCCACAAGAACCACTCGGCTGATCCTTCTTCAATATGCCCTTCACCAACATGCAGTGTTTCCTTGATTGAATTAGCTCTCACACCAATATTTGCATCTAGAGCCTTTGCATTGAGGGCTATCTGAAAATGGCTGTGGCGCTGAAGTTGCCTGTGAATGTGGAGTTGGTGGCATGTGAAACCCGCATGTGGAGCATTCGTTTGTGTGGGATGCTCTACCAGGTTCATTCCTAGATAATGCACTCAAAGGGCACTAAGCATAGAGTGTGAAAACTGAGTTTCCTTGAGAGCTGCTTGGAAGCCTGATGGTGTGTGAAATTAGTGAGCCAAATGAAGTTGTTCTCCCACAAGAACCACTTGGTTGATCCTTCTTCAATATGCCCTTCACCAACATGCAGTGTTTCCTTGATTGAATTAGCTCTCACACCAATATTTGCGTCTAGAGCCTTTGCATTGAGGGCTATCTGAAAACGGCTGTGGCGCTGAAGTTGCCTGTGAATGTGGAGTTGGTGGCATGTGAAACCCGCATGTGGAGCATTCGTTTGTGTGGGATGCTCTACTAGATTCATTCCTAGATAATGCAGTGAAAGGACTCTAAGCATAGAGTGTGAAAACTGAGTTTCCTTGAGAGCTGCTTGGAAGCCTGATGGTGTGTGAAGTTAGTGAGCCAAATGGAGTTGTTCTCCCACAAGAAACACTTGGCTGATCCTTCTTCAATATGCCCTTCACCAACATGCAGTGTTTCCTTGATTGAATTAGCTCTCACACCAATATTTGCGTCTAGAGCCTTTGCATTGAGGGCTATCTGAAAACGGCTGTGGCGCTGAAGTTGCCTGTGAATGTGGAGTTGGTGGCATGTGAAACCCGCATGTGGAGCATTCGTTTGTGTGGGATGCTCTACCAGGTTCATTTCTAGATATTGCACTCAAAGGGCACTAAGCATATAGTGTGAAAACTGAGTTTCCTTGAGAGCTGCTTGGAAGCCTGATGGTGTGTGAAGTTAGTGAGCCAAATGGAGTTGTTCTCCCACAAGAACCACTCGGCTGATCCTTCTTCAATATGCCCTTCACCAACATGCAGTGTTTCCTTGATTGAATTAGCTCTCACACCAATATTTGCGTCTAGAGCCTTTGCATTGAGGGCTATCTGAAAATGGCTGTGGCGCTGAAGTTGCCTGAGAATGTGGAGTTGGTGGCATGTGAAACCCGCATGTGGAGTATTCGTTTGTGTTTAATGCTCGACCAGGTTCATTCCTAGATAATGCAGTGAAAGGGCACTAAGCATAGAGTGTGAAAACTGAGTTTCCTTGAGAGCTGCTTGGAAGCCTGATGGTGTGTGAAGTTAGTGAGCCAAATGGAGTTGTTCTCCCACAAGAACCACTTCGCTGATCCTTCTTCAATATGCCCTTCACCAACATGCAGTGTTTCCTTGATTGAATTAGCTCTCACACCAATATTTGCGTCTAGAGCCTTTGCATTGAGGGCTATCTGAAAATGGCTGTGGCGCTGAAGTTGCCTGTGAATGTGGAGTTGGTGGCATGTGAAACCCGCATGTGGAGCATTCGTTTGTGTGGGATGCTCACCAAGCTTCATTTCAGTCCTAGGCACTCAAAGGGCACTAAGCATAGAGTGTGAAAACTGAGTTTCCTTGAGAGCTGCTTGGAAGCCTGATGGTGTGTGAAGTTAGTGAGCCAAATGGAGTTGTTCTCCCACAAGAACCACTCGGCTGATCCTTCTTCAATATGCCCTTCACCAACATGCAGTGTTTCCTTGATTGAATTAGCTCTCACACCAATATTTGCGTCTAGAGCCTCTGCATTGAGGGCTATCTGAAAAGGGCTGTGGCGCTGAAGTTACCTGTGAATGTGGAGTTGGTGGCATGTGAAACCCGCATGTGGAGCATTCGTTTGTGTGGGATGCTCACCAAGGTTCATTTCTAGATAATGCACTCAAAGTGCACTAAGCATAGAGTGTGAAAACTGAGTTTCCTTGAGAGCTGCTTGGAAGCCTGATGGTGTGTGAAGTTAGTGAGCCAAATGGAGTTGTTCTCCCACAAGAACCACTCGGCTGATCCTTCTTCAATATGCCCTTCACCAACATGCAGTGTTTCCTAGATTGAATTAGCTCTCACACCAATATTTGCGTCTAGAGCCTTTGCATTGAGGGCTATCTGAAAACAGCTGTGGCGCTGAAGTTGCCTGTGAATGTGGAGTTGGTGGCATGTGAAACCCGCATGTGGAGCATTCGTTTGTGTAGGATGCTCACCAAGCTTCATTTCAGTCCTAGGCACTCAAAGTGCACTAAGCATAGAGTGTGAAAACGGAGTTTCCTTGAGAGCTGCTTGGAAGCCTGATGGTGTGTGAAGTTAGTGAGCCAAATGGAGTTGTTCTCCCACAAGAACCACTCGGCTGATCCTTCTTCAATATGCCCTTCACCAACATGCAGTGTTTCCTTGATTGAATTAGCTCTCACACCAATATTTGCGTCTACAGCCTTTGCATTGAGGGCTATCTGAAAACGGCTGTGGCGCTGAAGTTGCCTGTGAATGTGGAGTTGGTGGCATGTGAAACCCGCATGTGGAGCATTCGTTTGTGTGGGATGCTCACCAAGGTTCATTTCTAGATAATGCACTCAAAGGGCACTAAGCATAGAGTGTGAAAACTGAGTTTCCTTGAGAGCTGCTTGGAAGCCTGATGGTGTGTGAAGTTAGTGAGCCAAATGGAGTTGTTCTCCCACAAGAACCACTCGGCTGATCCTTCTTCAATATGCCCATCAGCAACACGCAGTGTTTCCTTGATTGAATTAGCTCTCACACCAATATTTGCGTCTAGAGCCTTTGCATTGAGGGCTATCTGAAAATGGCTGTGGCGCTGAAGTTGCCTGTGAATGTGGAGTTGGTGGCATGTGAAACCCGCATGTGGAGCATTCGTTTGTGTGGGATGCTCTACCAGGTTCATTTCTAGATAATGCAGTGAAAGGGCACTAAGCATAGAGTGTGAAAACGGAGTTTCCTTGAGAGCTGCTTGGAAGCCTGATGGTGTGTGAAGTTAGTGAGCCAAATGGAGTTGTTCTCCCACAAGAACCACTCGGCTGATCCTTCTTCAATATGCCCATCAGCAACACGCAGTGTTTCCTTGATTGAATTAGCTCTCACACCAATATTTGCGTCTAGAGCCTTTGCATTGAGGGCTATCTGAAAATGGCTGTGGCGCTGAAGTTGCCTGTGAATGTGGAGTTGGTGGCATGTGAAACCCGCATGTGGAGCATTCGATTGTGTGGGATGCTCTACTAGATTCATTGCTAGATAAGGCAATGAAAGGGCACGAAGCATAGAGTGTGAAAACTGAGTTTCCTTGAGAGCTGCTTGGAAGCCTGATGGTGTGTGAAGTTAGTGAGCCAAATGGAGTTGTTCTCCCACAAGAACCACTTGGTTGATCCTTCTTCAATATGCCCTTCAACAACATGCAGTGTTTCCTTGATTGAATTAGCTCTCACACCAATATTTGCGTCTAGAGCCTTTGCATTGAGGGCTATCTGAAAACGGCTGTGGCGCTGAAGTTGCCTGTGAATGTGGAGTTGGTGGCATGTGAAACCCGCATGTGGAGCATTCGTTTGTGTGGGATGATCTACCAGGTTCATTCCTAGATAATGCAGTGAAAGGGCACTAAGCATAGAGTGTGAAAACTGAGTTTCCTTGAGAGCTGCTTGGAAGCCTGATGGTGTGTGAAGTTAGTGAGCCAAATGGAATTGTTCTCCCACAAGAACCACTCGGCTGATCCTTCTTCAATATGCCCTTCACCAACATGCAGTGTTTCCTTGATTGAATTAGCTCTCACACCAATATTTGCGTCTAGAGCCTTTGCATTGAGGGCTATCTGAAAACGCCTTGGCGCTGAAGTTGCCTGTGAATGTGGAGTTGGTGGCATGTGAAACCCGCATGTGGAGCATTCGTAGGTGTGGGATGCTCACCAAGCTTCATTTCAGTCCTAGGCACTCAAAGTGCACTAAGCCTAGAGTGTGAAAACTGAGTTTCCTTGAGAGCTGCTTGGAAGCCTGATGGTGTGTGAAGTTAGTGAGCCAAATGGAGTTGTTCTCCCACAAGAACCACTCGGCTGATCCTTCTTCAATATGCCCTTCACCAACATGCAGTGTTTCCTTGATTGAATTAGCTCTCACACCAATATTTGCGTCTAGAGCCTTTGCATTGAGGGCTATCTGAAAATGGCTGTGGCGCTGAAGTTGCCTGTGAATGTGGAGTTGGTGGCATGTGAAACCCGCATGTGGAGCATTCGATTGTGTGGGATGCTCTACTAGATTCATTGCTAGATAATGCAGTGAAAGGGCACGAAGCATAGAGTGTGAAAACTGAGTTTCCTTGAGAGCTGCTTGGAAGCCTGATAGTGTGTGAAGTTAGTGAGCCAAATGGAGTTGTTCTCCCACAAGAAACACTCGGCTGATCCTTCTTCAATATGCCCTTCTCCAACATGCACTGTTTCCTTGATTGAATTAGCTCTCACACCAATATTTGCGTCTAGAGCCTTTGCATTGAGGGCTATCTGAAAACGGCTGTGGCGCTGAAGTTGCCTGTGAATGTGGAGTTGGTGGCATGTGAAACCCGCATGTGGAGCATTCGTTTGTGTGGGATGCTCTACCAGGTTCATTTCTAGATAATGCAGTGAAAGGGCACTAAGCATAGAGTGTAAAAACGGAGTTTCCTTGAGAGCTGCTTGGAAGCCTCATGATGTGTGAAGTTAGTGAGCCAAATGGAGTTGTTCTCCCACAAGAACCACTCGGCTGATCCTTCTTCAATATGCCCTTCACCAACATGCAGTGTTTCCTTGATTGAATTAGCTCTCACACCAATATTTGCGTCTAGAGCCTTTGCATTGAGGGCTATCTGAAAATGGCTGTGGCGCTGAAGTTGCCTGTGAATGTGGAGTTGGTGGCATGTGAAACCCGCATGTGGAGCATTCGATTGTGTGGGATGCTCTACTAGATTCATTGCTAGATAATGCAGTGAAAGGGCACGAAGCATAGAGTGTGAAAACTGAGTTTCCTTGAGAGCTGCTTGGAAGCGTGATGGTGTGTGAAGTTAGTGAGCCAAATGAAGTTGTTCTCCCACAAGAACCACTTGGTTGATCCTTCTTCAATATGCCCTTCACCAACATGCAGTGTTTCCTTGATTGAATTAGCTCTCAAACGAATATTTGCGTCTAGAGCCTTTGCATTGAGGGCTATCTGAAAACGGCTGTGGCGCTGAAGTTGCCTGTGAATGTGGAGTTGGTGGCATGTGAAACCCGCATGTGGAGCATTCGTTTGTGTGGGATGCTCTACTAGATTCATTAATAGATAATGCAGTGAAAGGACTCTAAGCATAGAGTGTGAAAACTGAGTTTCCTTGAGAGCTGCTTGGAAGCCTGATGGTGTGTGAAGTTAGTGAGCCAAATGGAGTTGTTCTCCCACAAGAACCACTCGGCTGATCCTTCTTCAATATGCCCTTCAGCAATATGCAGTGTTTCCTTGATTGAATTAGCTCTCACACCAATATTTGCGTCTAGAGCCTTTGCATTGAGGGCTATCTGAAAATGGCTGTGGCGCTGAAGTTGCCTGTGAATGTGGAGTTGGTGGCATGTGAAACCCGCATGTGGAGCATTCGTTTGTGTAGGATGCTCACCAAGCTTCATTTCAGTCCTAGGCACTCAAAGGGCACTAAGCATAGAGTGTGAAAACTGAGTTTCCTTGAGAGCTGCTTGGAAGCCTGATGGTGTGTGAAGTTAGTGAGCCAAATGGAGTTGTTCTCCCACAAGAACCACTCGGCTGATCCTTCTTCAATATGCCCTTCAGCAATATGCAGTGTTTCCTTGATTGAATTAGCTCTCACACCAATATTTGCGTCTAGAGCCTTTGCATTGAGGGCTATCTGAAAATGGCTGTGGCGCTGAAGTTGCCTGTGAATGTGGAGTTGGTGGCATGTGAAACCCGCATGTGGAGCATTCTTTTGTGTGGGATGCTCTACCAGGTTCATTCCTAGATAATGCACTCAAAGGGCACTAAGCATAGAGTGTGAAAACTGAGTTTCCTTGAGAGCTGCTTGGAAGCCTGATGGTGTGTGAAGTTAGTGAGCCAAATGGAGTTGTTCTCCCACAAGAACCACTCGGCTGATCCTTCTTCAATATGCCCTTCACCAACATGCAGTGTTTCCTTGATTGAATTAGCTCTCACACCAATATTTGCGTCTAGAGCCTTTGCATTGAGGGCATCTGAAAATGGCTGTGGCGCTGAAGTTGCCTGTGAATGTGGAGTTGGTGGCATGTGAAACCCGCATGTGGAGCATTCTTTTGTGTGGAATGCTCTACCAGGTTCATTTCTAGATAATGCAGTGAAAGGACTCTAAGCATAGAGTGTGAAAACTGAGTTTCCTTGAGAGCTGCTTGGAAGCCTGATGGTGTGTGAAGTTAGTGAGCCAAATGGAGTTGTTCTCCCACAAGAAACACTTGGCTGATCCTTCTTCAATATGCCCTTCACCAACATGCAGTGTTTCCTTGATTGAATTAGCTCTCACACCAATATTTGCGTCTAGAGCCTTTGCATTGAGGGCTATCTGAAAACGGCTGTGGCGCTGAAGTTGCCTGTGAATGTGGACTTGGTGGCATGTGAAACCCGCATGTGGAGCATTCGTTTGTGTGGGATGCTCTACCAGGTTCATTTCTAGATATTGCACTCAAAGGGCACTAAGCATATAGTGTGAAAACTGAGTTTCCTTGAGAGCTGCTTGGAAGCCTGATGGTGTGTGAAGTTAGTGAGCCAAATGGAGTTGTTCTCCCACAAGAACCACTCGGCTGATCCTTCTTCAATATGCCCTTCACCAACATGCAGTGTTTCCTTGATTGAATTAGCTCTCACACCAATATTTGCGTCTAGAGCCTCTGCATTGAGGGCTATCTGAAAAGGGCTGTGGCGCTGAAGTTACCTGTGAATGTGGAGTTGGTGGCATGTGAAACCCGCATGTGGAGCATTCGTTTGTGTGGGATGCTCACCAAGGTTCATTTCTAGATAATGCACTCAAAGGGCACTAAGCATAGAGTGTGAAAACTGAGTTTCCTTGAGAGCTGCTTGGAAGCCTGATGGTGTGTGAAGTTAGTGAGCCAAATGGAGTTGTTCTCCCACAAGAACCACTCGGCTGATCCTTCTTCAATATGCCGATCAGCAACACGCAGTGTTTCCTTGATTGAATTAACTCTCACACCAATATTTGCGTCTAGAGCCTTTGCATTGAGGGCTATCTGAAAACGGCTGTGGCGCTGAAGTTGCCTGTGAATGTGGAGTTGGTGGCATGTGAAACCCGCATGTGGAGCATTCGTTTGTGTGGGATGCTCTACCAGGTTCATTTCTAGATAATGCAGTGAAAGGGCACTAAGCATAGAGTGTGAAAACTGAGTTTCCTTGAGAGCTGCTTGGAAGCCTGATGGTGTGTGAAGTTAGTGAGCCAAATGGAGTTGTTCTCCCACAAGAACCACTCGGCTGATCCTTCTTCAATATGCCCTTCAGCAACATGCAGTGTTTCCTTGATTGAATTAGCTCTCACACCAATATTTGCGTCTAGAGCCTTTGCATTGAGGGCTATCTGAAAATGGCTGTGGCGCTGAAGTTGCCTGTGAATGTGGAGTTGGTGGCATGTGAAACTCGCATGTGGAGCATTCATTTGTGTGGGATGCTCACCAAGCTTCATTTCAGTCCTAGGCACTCAAAGGGCACTAAGCATAGAGTGTGAAAACTGAGTTTCCTTGAGAGCTGCTTGGAAGCCTGATGGTGTGTGAAGTTAGTGAGCCAAATGGAGTTGTTCTCCCACAAGAACCACTCGGCTGATCCTTCTTCAATATGCCCTTCACCAACATGCAGTGTTTCCTTGATTGAATTAGCTCTCACACCAATATTTGCGTCTAGAGCCTTTGCATTGAGGGCTATCTGAAAATGGCTGTGGCGCTGAAGTTGCCTGTGAATGTGGAGTTGGTGGCATGTGAAACCCGCATGTGGAGCATTCGTTTGTGTAGGATGCTCACCAAGCTTCATTTCAGTCCTAGGCACTCAAAGTGCACTAAGCATAGAGTGTGAAAACTGAGTTTCTTGAGAGCTGCTTGGAAGCCTGATGGTGTGTGAAGTTAGTGAGCCAAATGGAGTTGTTCTCCCACAAGAACCACTCGGCTGATCCTTCTTCAATATGCCCTTCACCAACATGCAGTGTTTCCTTGATTGATTTAGCTCTCACACCAATATTTGCGTCTAGAGCCTTTGCATTGAGGGCTATCTGAAAAGGGCTGTGGCGCTGAAGTTGCCTGTGAATGTGGAGTTGGTGGCATGTGAAACCCGCATGTGGAGCATTCGTTTGTGTGGGATGCTCTACTAGATTCATTGCTAGATAAGGCAGTGAAAGGGCACTAAGCATAGAGTGTGAAAACTGAGTTTCCTTGAGAGCTGCTTGGAAGCCTGATGGTGTGTGAAGTTAGTGAGCCAAATGGAGTTGTTCTCCCACAAGAACCACTCGGCTGATCCTTCTTCAATATGCCCTTCACCAACATGCAGTGTTTCCTTGATTGAATTAGCTCTCACACCAATATTTGCGTCTACAGCCTTTGCATTGAGGGCTATCTGAAAACGGCTGTGGCGCTGAAGTTGCCTGTGAATGTGGAGTTGGTGGCATGTGAAACCCGCATGTGGAGCATTCGTTTGTGTGGGATGCTCACCAAGGTTCATTTCTAGATAATGCACTCAAAGGGCACTAAGCATAGAGTGTGAAAACTGAGTTTCCTTGAGAGCTGCTTGGAAGCCTGATGGTGTGTGAAGTTAGTGAGCCAAATGGAGTTGTTCTCCCACAAGAACCACTCGGCTGATCCTTCTTCAATATGCCCATCAGCAACACGCAGTGTTTCCTTGATTGAATTAGCTCTCACACCAATATTTGCGTCTAGAGCCTTTGCATTGAGGGCTATCTGAAAATGGCTGTGGCGCTGAAGTTGCCTGTGAATGTGGAGTTGGGTGGCATGTGAAACCCGCATGTGGAGCATTCGTTTGTGTGGATGCTCTACCAGGTTCATTTCTAGATAATGCAGTGAAAAGGGCACTAAGCATAGAGTGTGAAAACGGAGTTTCCTTGAGAGCTGCTTGGAAGCCTGATGGTGTGTTGAAGTTAGTGAGCCAAATGGAGTTGTTCTCCCACAAGAACCACTCGGCTGATCCTTCTTCAATATGCCATCAGCAACACGCAGTGTTTCCTTGATTGAATTAGCTCTCACACAATATTTGCGTCTAGAGCCTTTGCATTGAGGGCTATCTGAAAATGGCTGTGGCGCTGAAGTTGCCCTGTGAATGTGGAGTTGGTGGCATGTGAAACCCGCATGTGGAGCATTCATTTGTGTGGGATGCTCACCAAGCTTCATTTCAGTCCTAGGCACTCAAGGGCACTAAGCATAGACTGTGAAAACTGAGTTTCTTGAGAGCTGCTTGGAAGCCTGATGGTGTGTGAAGTTAGTGAGCCAAATGGAGTTGTTCTCCCACAAGAACCACTCGGCTGATCCTTCTTCAATATGCCCTTCACCAACATGCAGTGTTTCCTAGAATTGAATTAGCTCTCACACCAATATTTGCGTCTAGAGCCTTTGCATTGAGGGCTATCTGAAAACAGCTGTGGCGCTGAAGTTGCCTGTGAATGTGGAGTTGGTGGCATGTGAAACCCGCATGTGGAGCATTCGTTTGTGTAGGATGCTCACCAAGCTTCATTTCAGTCCTAGGCACTCAAAGTGCACTAAGCATAGAGTGTGAAAACGGAGTTTCCTTGAGAGCTGCTGGAAGCCTGATGGTGTGTGAAGTTAGTGAGCCAAATGGAGTTGTTCTCCCACAAGAACCACTCGGCTGATCCTTCTTCAATATGCCCCTTCACCAACATGCAGTGTTTCCTTGATTGAATTAGCTCTCACACCAATATTTGCGTCTAGAGCCTTTGCATTGAGGGCTATCTGAAAATGGCTGTGGCGCTGAAGTTGCCTGTGCAATGTGGAGTTGGTGG
Organism: Ochotona princeps; assembly: GCF_030435755.1. Classification (NCBI taxonomy): domain Eukaryota; kingdom Metazoa; phylum Chordata; class Mammalia; order Lagomorpha; family Ochotonidae; genus Ochotona; species Ochotona princeps. The sequence goes on along the minus strand of NW_026696217.1, from coordinate 71,462 downwards.
CATGTGAAACCCGCATGTGGAGCATTCGTTTGTGTAGGATGCTCACCAAGCTTCATTTCAGTCCTAGGCACTCAAAGTGCACTAAGCATAGAGTGTGAAAACTGAGTATTCCTTGAGAGCTGCTTGGAAGCCTGATGGTGTGTGAAGTTAGTGAGCCAAATGGAGTTGTTCTCCCACAAGAACCACTCGGCTGATCCTTCTTCAATATGCCCTTCACCAACAATGCAGTGTTTCCTGATTGAATTAGCTCTCACACCAATATTTGCGTCTACAGCCTTTGCATTGAGGGCTATCTGAAAACGGCTGTGGCGCTGAAGTTGCCTGTGAATGTGGAGTTGGTGGCATGTGAAACCCGCATGTGGAGCATTCGGTTTGTGTGGGATGCTCACCAAGGTTCATTTCTAGATAATGCACTCAAAGGGCACTAAGCATAGAGTGTGAAAACTGAGTTTCCTTGAGAGCTGCTTGGAAGCCTGATGGTGTGTGAAGTTAGTGAGCCAAATGGAGTTGTTCTCCCACAAGAACCACTCGGCTGATCCTTCTTCAATATGCCCCAGCAGCAACACGCAGTGTTTCCTTGATTGAATTAGCTCTCACACCAATATTTGCGTCTAGAGCCTTTGCATTGAGGGCTATCTGAAAATGGCTGTGGCGCTGAAAGTTGCCTGTGAATGTGGAGTTGGTGCATGTGAAACCGCATGTGGAGCATTCGTTTGTGTGGGATGCTCTACCAGGTTCATTTCTAGATAATGCAGTGAAAGGGCACTAAGCATAGAGTGTGAAAACGGAGTTTCCTTGAGAGCTGCTTGGAAGCCTGATGGTGTGTGAAGTTAGTGAGCCAAATGGAGTTGTTCTCCCACAAGAACCACTCGGCTGATCCTTCTTCAATATGCCCATCAGCAACACGCAGTGTTTCCTTGATTGAATTAGCTCTCACACCAATATTTGCGTCTAGAGCCTTTGCATTGAGGGCTATCTGAAAATGGCTGTGGCGCTGAAGTTGCCTGTGAATGTGGAGTTGGTGGCATGTGAAACCCGCATGTGGAGCATTCGATTGTGTGGGATGCTCTACTAGATTCATTGCTAGATAAGGCAATGAAAGGGCACGAAGCATAGAGTGTGAAAACTGAGTTTCCTTGAGAGCTGCTTGGAAGCCTGATGGTGTGTGAAGTTAGTGAGCCAAATGGAGTTGTTCTCCCACAAGAACCACTTGGTTGATCCTTCTTCAATATGCCCTTCAACAACATGCAGTGTTTCCTTGATTGAATTAGCTCTCACACCAATATTTGCGTCTAGAGCCTTTGCATTGAGGGCTATCTGAAAACGCTGTGGCGCTGAAGTTGCCTGTGAATGTGGAGTTGGTGGCATGTGAAACCCGCATGTGGAGCATTCGTTTGTGTGGGATGATCTACCAGGTTCATTCCTAGATAATGCAGTGAAAGGGCACTAAGCATAGAGTGTGAAAAACTGAGTTTCCTTGAGAGCTGCTTGGAAGCCTGATGGTGTGTGAAGTTAGTGAGCCAAATGGAATTGTTCTCCACAAGAACCACTCGGCTGATCCTTCTTCAATATGCCCTTCACCAACATGCAGTGTTTCCTTGATTGAATTAGCTCTCACACCAATATTTGCGTCTAGAGCCTTTGCATTGAGGGCTATCTGAAAACGGCTGTGGCGCTGAAGTTGCCTGTGAATGTGGAGTTGGTGGCATGTGAAACCCGCATGTGGAGCATTCGTTTGTGTGGGATGCTCTACCAGGTTCATTCCTAGATAATGAACTCAAAGTGCACTAAGCATAGAGTGTGAAAACTGAGTTTCCTTGAGAGCTGCTTGGAAGCCTGATGGTGTGTGAAGTTAGTGAGCCAAATGGAGTTGTTCTCCCACAAGAAACACTCGGATGATCCTTCTTCAATATGCCCTTCACCGACATGCAGTTATTCCTTGATTGAATTAGCTCTCACACCAATATTTGCGTCTAGAGCCTTTGCATTGAGGGCTATCTGAAAATGGCTGTGGCGCTGAAGTTGCCTGTGAATGTGGAGTTGGTGGCATGTGAAACCCGCATGTGGAGCATTCGTTTGTGTAGGATGCTCACCAAGCTTCATTTCAGTCCTAGGCACTCAAAGTGCACTAAGCATAGAGTGTGAAAAACTGAGTTTCCTTGAGAGCTGCTTGGAAGCCTGATGGTGTGTGAAGTTAGTGAGCCAAATGGAGTTGTTCTCCCACAAGAACCACTCGCTGATCCTTCTTCAATATGCCCTTCACCAACATGCAGTGTTTCCTTGATTGAATTAGCTCTCACACCAATATTTGCGTCTACAGCCTTTGCATTGAGGGCTATCTGAAAACGGCTGTGGCGCTGAAGTTGCCTGTGAATGTGGAGTTGGTGGCATGTGAAACCCGCATGTGGAGCATTCGTTTGTGTGGGATGCTCACCAAGGTTCATTTCTAGATAATGCACTCAAAGGGCACTAAGCATAGAGTGTGAAAACTGAGTTTCCTTGAGAGCTGCTTGGAAGCCTGATGGTGTGTGAAGTTAGTGAGCCAAATGGAGTTGTTCTCCCACAAGAACCACTCGGCTGATCCTTCTTCAATATGCCCAGCAGCAACACGCAGTGTTTCCTTGATTGAATTAGCTCTCACACCAATATTTGCGTCTAGAGCCTTTGCATTGAGGGCTATCTGAAAATGGCTGTGGCGCTGAAGTTGCCTGTGAATGTGGAGTTGGTGGCATGTGAAACCCGCATGTGGAGCATTCGTTTGTGTGGGATGCTCTACCAGGTTCATTTCTAGATAATGCAGTGAAAGGGCACTAAGCATAGAGTGTGAAAACGGAGTTTCCTTGAGAGCTGCTTGGAAGCCTGATGGTGTGTGAAGTTAGTGAGCCAAATGGAGTTGTTCTCCCACAAGAACCACTCGGCTGATCCTTCTTCAATATGCCCATCAGCAACACGCAGTGTTTCCTTGATTGAATTAGCTCTCACACCAATATTTGCGTCTAGAGCCTTTGCATTGAGGGCTATCTGAAAATGGCTGTGGCGCTGAAGTTGCCTGTGAATGTGGAGTTGGTGGCATGTGAAACCCGCATGTGGAGCATTCGATTGTGTGGGATGCTCTACTAGATTCATTGCTAGATAAGGCAATGAAAGGGCACGAAGCATAGAGTGTGAAAACTGAGTTTCCTTGAGAGCTGCTTGGAAGCCTGATGGTGTGTGAAGTTAGTGAGCCAAATGGAGTTGTTCTCCCACAAGAACCACTTGGTTGATCCTTCTTCAATATGCCCTTCAACAACATGCAGTGTTTCCTTGATTGAATTAGCTCTCACACCAATATTTGCGTCTAGAGCCTTTGCATTGAGGGCTATCTGAAAACGGCTGTGGCGCTGAAGTTGCCTGTGAATGTGGAGTTGGTGGCATGTGAAACCCGCATGTGGAGCATTCGTTTGTGTGGGATGATCTACCAGGTTCATTCCTAGATAATGCAGTGAAAGGGCACTAAGCATAGAGTGTGAAAACTGAGTTTCCTTGAGAGCTGCTTGGAAGCCTGATGGTGTGTGAAGTTAGTGAGCCAAATGGAATTGTTCTCCCACAAGAACCACTCGGCTGATCCTTCTTCAATATGCCCTTCACCAACATGCAGTGTTTCCTTGATTGAATTAGCTCTCACACCAATATTTGCGTCTAGAGCCTTTGCATTGAGGGCTATCTGAAAACGGCTGTGGCGCTGAAGTTGCCTGTGAATGTGGAGTTGGTGGCATGTGAAACCCGCATGTGGAGCATTCGTTTGTGTGGGATGCTCTACCAGGTTCATTCCTAGATAATGAACTCAAAGTGCACTAAGCATAGAGTGTGAAAACTGAGTTTCCTTGAGAGCTGCTTGGAAGCCTGATGGTGTGTGAAGTTAGTGAGCCAAATGGAGTTGTTCTCCCCACAAGAACCACTCGGCTGATCCTTCTTCAATATGCCCTTCACCAACATGCAGTGTTTCCTTGATTGAATTAGCTCTCACACCAATATTTGCGTCTAGAGCCTTTGCATTGAGGGCTATCTGAAAATGGCTGTGGCGCTGAAGTTGCCTGTGAATGTGGAGTTGGTGGGCATGTGAAACCCGCATGTGGAGCATTCGATTGTGTGGGATGCTCTACTAGATTCATTGCTAGATAATGCAGTGAAAGGGCACGAAGCATAGAGTGTGAAAACTGAGTTTCCTTGAGAGCTGCTGGGAAGCCTGATAGTGTGTGAAGTTAGTGAGCCAAATGGAGTTGTTCTCCCACAAGAAACACTCGGCTGATCCTTCTTCAATATTCCCTTCACCAACATGCAGTGTTTCCTTGATTGAATTAGCTCTCACACCAATATTTGCGTCTAGAGCCTTTGCATTGAGGGCTATCTGAAAACGGCTGTGGCGCTGAAGTTGCCTGTGAATGTGGAGTTGGTGGCATGTGAAACCCGCATGTGGAGCATTCGTTTGTGTGGGATGCTCTACCAGGTTCATTTCTAGATATTGCACTCAAAGGGCACTAAGCCTAGAGTGTGAAAACTGAGTTTCCTTGAGAGCTGCTTGGAAGCCTGATGGTGTGTGAAGTTAGTGAGCCAAATGGAGTTGTTCTCCCACAAGAAACACTCGGCTGATCCTTCTTCAATATGCCCTTCACCAACATGCAGTGTTTCCTTGATTGAATTAGCTCTCACACCAATATTTGCGTCTAGAGCCTTTGCATTGAGGGCTATCTGAAAATGGCTGTGGCGCTGAAGTTGCCTGTGAATGTGGAGTTGGTGGCATGTGAAACCCGCATGTGGAGCATTCGTTTGTGTGGGATGCTCACCAAGCTTCATTTCAGTCCTAGGCACTCAAAGGGCACTAAGCATAGAGTGTGAAAACTGAGTTTCCTTGAGAGCTGCTTGGAAGCCTGATGGTGTGTGAAGTTAGTGAGCCAAATGGAGTTGTTCTCCCACAAGAACCACTCGGCTGATCCTTCTTCAATATGCCCTTCACCAACATGCAGTGTTTCCTTGATTGAATTAGCTCTCACACCAATATTTGCGTCTAGAGCCTTTGCATTGAGGGCTATCTGAAAACGGCTATGGCGCTGAAGTTGCCTGTTGAATGTGGAGTTGGTGGGCATGTGAAACCCGCATGTGGAGCATTCGTTTGTGTGGGATGCTCTACCAGGTTCATTTCTAGACATTGCACTCAAAGGGCACTAAGCATAGAGTGTGAAAACTGAGTTTCCTTGAGAGCTGCTTGGAAGCCTGATGGTGTGTGAAGTTAGTGAGCCAAATGGAGTTGTTCTCCCCACAAGAAACACTCGGCTGATCCTTCTTCAATATGCCCCTTCACCAACATGCAGTGTTTCCTTGATTGAATTAGCTCTCACACCAATATTTGCGTCTAGAGCCTTTGCATTGAGGGCTATCTGAAAATGGCTGTGGCGCTGAAGTTGCCTGAGAATGTGGAGTTGGTGGCATGTGAAACCCGCATGTGGAGTATTCGTTTGTGTTTAATGCTCTACCAGGTTCATTCCTAGATAATGCAGTGAAAGGGCACTAAGCATAGAGTGTGAAAACTGAGTTTCCTTGAGAGCTGCTTGGAAGCCTGATGGTGTGTGAAGTTAGTGAGCCAAATGGAGTTGTTCTCCCACAAGACCCACTCGGCTAATCCTTCTTCAATATGCCCTTCACCAACATGCACTGTTTCCTTAATTGAATTAGCTCTCAAACGAATATTTGCGTCTAGAGCCTTTGCATTGAGGGCTATCTGAAAACGGCTGTGGCGCTGAAGTTGCCTGAGAATGGTGGAGTTGGTGGCATGTGAAACCCGCATGTGGAGCATTAGTTTGTGTTGGATGCTCTACCAGGTTCATTCCTAGATAATGCACTCAAAGGGCACTAAGCATAGAGTGTGGAAACTGAGTTTCCTTGAGAGCTGCTTGGAAGCCTAATGGTGTGTGAAGTTAGTGAGCCAAATGGAGTTGTTCTCCCACAAGAACCACTCAGCTGATCCTTCTTCAATATGCCCTTCACCAACATGCAGTGTTTCCTTGATTGAATTAGCTCTCACACCAATATTTGCGTCTAGAGCCTTTGCATTGAGGGCTATCTGAAAACGGCTGTGGCGCTGAAGTTGCCTGTGAATGTGGAGTTGGTGGCATGTGAAACCCGCATGTGGAGCATTCGTTTGTGTGGGATGCTCTACCAGGTTCATTCCTAGATAATGAACTCAAAGGGCACTAAGCATAGAGTGTGAAAACTGAGTTTCCTTGAGAGCTGCTTGGAAGCCTGATGGTGTGTGAAGTTAGTGAGCCAAATGGAGTTGTTCTCCCACAAGAACCACTCGGCTGATCCTTCTTCAATATGCCCTTCACCAACATGCAGTGTTTTCCTTGATTGAATTAGCTCTCACACCAATATTTGCGTCTAGAGCCTTTGCATTGATTGCTATCTGAAAACGGCTGTGGCGCTGAAGTTGCCTGTGAATGTGGAGTTGGTGGCATGTGAAACCCGCATGTGGAGCATTCGTTTGTGTGGAATGCACAGCAAGCTTCATTTCAGTCCTACACCCTCAAAGGGCACTAAGCATAGAGTGTGAAAACTGAGTTTCCTTGAGAGCTGCTTGGAAGCCTGATGGTGTGTGAAGTTAGTGAGCCAAATGGAGTTGTTCTCCCACAAGAACCACTTGGTTCATCCTTCTTCAATATGCCCTTCACCAACATGCAGTGTTTCCTTGATTGAATTAGCTCTCACACCAATATTTGCGTCTAGAGCCTCTGCATTGAGGGCTATCTGAAAACGGCTGTGGCGCTGATGTTGCCTGTGAATGTGGACTTGGTGGCATGTGAAACCCGCATGTGGAGCATTCGTTTGTGTGGGATGCTCTACCAGGTTCATTCCTAGATAATGAACTCAAAGAGCACTAAGCTAGAGTGTGAAACTGAGTTTCCTTGAGAGCTGCTTGGAAGCCTGATGGTGTGTGAAGTTAGTGAGCCAAATGGAGTTGTTCTCCCACAAGAACCACTCGGCTGATCCTTCTTCAATATGCCCTTCACCAACATGCAGTGTTTCCTTGATTGAATTAGCTCTCACACCAATATTTGCGTCTAGAGCCTTTGCATTGAGGGCTATCTGAAAATGGCTGTGGGCGCTGAAGTTGCCTGTGAATGTGGAGTTGGTGGCATGTGAAACCCGCATGTGGAGCATTCGTTTGTGTGGGATGATCACCAAGCTTCATTTCAGTCCTAGGCACTCAAAGGGCACTAAGCATAGAGTGTGAAAACTGAGTTTCCTTGAGAGCTGCTTGGAAGCCTGATGGTGTGTGAAGTTAGTGAGCCAAATGGAGTTGTTCTCCCACAAGAACCAACTCGGCTGATCCTTCTTCAATATGCCCTTCACCAACATGCAGTGTTTCCTTGATTGAATTAGCTCTCACACCAATATTTGCGTCTAGAGCCTTTGCATTGAGGGCTATCTGAAAACGGCTGTGGCGCTGAAGTTGCCTGTGAATGTGGAGTTGGTGGCATGTGAAACCCGCATGTGGAGCATTAGTTTGTGTTGGATGCTCTACAGGTTCATTCCTAGATAATGCAGTGAAAGGGCACTAAGCATAGAGTGTGAAAACTGAGTTTCCTTGAGAGCTGCTTGGAAGCCTGATGGTGTGTGAAGTTAGTGAGCCAAATGGAGTTGTTCTCCCACAAGAACCACTCGGCTGATCCTTCTTCAATATGCCCTTCACCAACATGCAGTGTTTCCTTGATTGAATTAGCTCTCACACCAATATTTGCGTCTAGAGCCTAGCATTGAGGGCTATCTGAAAACGGCTGTGGCGCTGAAGTTGCCTGTGAATGTGGAGTTGGTGGCATGTGAAACCCGCATGTGGAGCATTCTTTTGTGTTTAATGCTCTACCAGGTTCATTCCTAGATAATACACTCAAAGGGCACTAAGCATAGAGTGTGAAAACTGAGTTTCCTTGAGAGCTGCTTGGAAGCCTGATGGTGTGGTGAAGTTAGTGAGCCAAATGGAGTTGTTCTCCCACAAGAACCACTCGGCTGATCCTTCTTCAATATGCCCTTCACCAACATGCAGTGTTTCCTTGATTGAATTAGCTCTCACACCAATATTTGCGTCTAGAGCCTTTGCATTGAGAGGTATCTGAAAACGGCTGTGGCGCTGAAGTTGCCTGAGAATGTGGAGTTGGTGGCATGTGAAACCCCGCATGTGGAGCATTCTTTTGTGTGGAATGCTCTACCAGGTTCATTTCTAGATAATGCACTCAAAGGACATTAAGCATAGAGTGTGAAAAATGAGTTTCCTTGAGAGCTGCTTGGAAGCCTGATGGTGTGTGAAGTTAGTGAGCCAAATGGAGTTGTTCTCCCACAAGAAACACTCGGCTGATCCTTCTTCAATATGCCCTTCACCAACATGCAGTGTTTCCTTGATTGAATTAGCTCTCACATCAATATTTGCGTCTAGAGCCTTTGCATTGAGGGCTAACTGAAAATGGCTGTGGCGCTGAAGTTGCCTGTGAATGTGGAGTTGGTGGCATGTTAAACCAGCATGTGGAGCATTCGTTTGTGTGGGATGCTCACCAAGCTTCATTTCAGTCCTAGGCACTCAAAGGGCACTAAGCATAGACTGTGAAAACTGAGTTTCCTTGAGAGCTGCTTGGAAGCCTGATGGTGTGTGAAGTTAGTGAGCCAAATGGAGTTGTTCTCCCACAAGAACCACTCAGCTGATCCTTCCTTCAATATGCCCTTCACCAACATGCAGTGTTTCCTTGATTGAATTAGCTCTCACACCAATATTTGCGTCTAGAGCCTTTGCATTGAGGGCTATCTGAAAACGGCTGTGGCGCTGAAGTTGCCTGTGAATGTGGAGGTTGGTGGCATGTGAAACCCGCATGTGGAGCATTCGTTTGTGTGGGATGCTCTACCAGGTTCATTCCTAGATAATGAACTCAAAGGGCACTAAGCATAGAGTGTGAAAACTGAGTTTCCTTGAGAGCTGCTTGGAAGCCTGATGGTGTGTGAAGTTAGTGAGCCAAATGGAGTTGTTCTCCCACAAGAACCACTCGGCTGATCCTTCTTCAATATGCCCTTCACCAACATGCAGTGTTTCCTTGATTGAATTAGCTCTCACACCAATATTTGCGTCTAGAGCCTTTGCATTGAGGCTATCTGAAAACGGCTGTGGCGCTGAAGTTGCCTGTGAATGTGGAGTTGGTGGCATGTGAAACCCGCATGTGGAGCATTCGTTTGTGTGGAATGCACAGCAAGCTTCATTTCAGTCCTACACCCTCAAAGGGCACTAAGCATAGAGTGTGAAAACTGAGTTTCCTTGAGAGCTGCTTGGAAGCCTGATGGTGTGTGAAGTTAGTGAGCCAAATGGAGTTGTTCTCCCACAAGAACCACTTGGTTCATCCTTCTTCAATATGCCCTTCACCAAACATGCAGTGTTTCCTTGATTGAATTAGCTCTCACACCAATATTTGTGTCTAGAGCCTCTGCATTGAGGGCTATCTGAAAACGTCTGTGGCGCTGATGTTGCCTGTGAATGTGGAGTTGGTGGCATGTGAAACCCGCATGTGGAGCATTCGTTTGTGTGGGATGCTCTACCAGGTTCATTCCTAGATAATGAACTCAAAGAGCACTAAGCCTAGAGTGTGAAAACTGAGTTTCCTTGAGAGCTGCTTGGAAGCCTGATGGTGTGTGAAGTTAGTGAGCCAAATGGAGTTGTTCTCCCACAAGAACCACTCGGCTGATCCTTCTTCAATATGCCCTTCACCAACATGCAGTGTTTCCTTGATTGAATTAGCTCTCACACCAATATTTGCGTCTAGAGCCTTTGCATTGAGGGCTATCTGAAAATGGCTGTGGCGCTGAAGTTGCCTGTGAATGTGGAGTTGGTGGCATGTGAAACCCGCATGTGGAGCATTCGTTTGTGTGGGATGCTCACCAAGCTTCATTTCAGTCCTAGGCACTCAAAGGGCACTAAGCATAGAGTGTGAAAACTGAGTTTCCTTGAGAGCTGCTTGGAAGCCTGATGGTGTGTGAAGTTAGTGAGCCAAATGGAGTTGTTCTCCCACAAGAACCACTCGGCTGATCCTTCTTCAATATGCCCTTCACCAACATGCAGTGTTTCCTTGATTGAATTAGCTCTCACACCAATATTTGCGTCGAGAGCCTTTGCATTGAGGGCTATCTGAAAACGGCTGTGGCGCTGAAGTTGCCTGTGAATGTGGAGTTGGTGGCATGTGAAACCCGCATGTGGAGCATTAGTTTGTGTTGGATGCTCTACCAGCTTCATTCCTAGATAATGCACTCAAAGGGCACTAAGCATAGAGTGTGAAAACTGAGTTTCCTTGAGAGCTGCTTGGAAGCCTGATGGTGTGTGAAGTTAGTGAGCCAAATGGAGTTGTTCTCCCACAAGAACCACTCGGCTGATCCTTCTTCAATATGCCCTTCACCAACATGCAGTGTTTCCTTGATTGAATTAGCTCTCACACCAATATTTGCGTCTAGAGCCTTTGCATTGAGGGCTATCTGAAAACGGCTGTGGCGCTGAAGTTGCCTGTGAATGTGGAGTTGGTGGCATGTGAAACCCGCATGTGGAGCATTCTTTTGTGTTTAATGCTCTACCAGGTTCATTCCTAGATAATACACTCAAAGGGCACTAAGCATAGAGTGTGAAAACTGAGTTTCCTTGAGAGCTGCTTGGAAGCCTGATGGTGTGTGAAGTTAGTGAGCCTAATGGAGTTGTTCTCCCACAAGAACCACTCGGCTGATCCTTCTTCAATATGCCCTTCACCAACATGCAGTGTTTCCTTGATTGAATTAGCTCTCACACCAATATTTGCGTCTAGAGCCTTTGCATTGAGAGGTATCTGAAAACGGCTGTGGCGCTGAAGTTGCCTGAGAATGTGGAGTTGGTGGCATGTGAAACCCGCATGTGGAGCATTCTTTTGTGTGGAATGCTCTACCAGGTTCATTTCTAGATAATGCACTCAAAGGACATTAAGCATAGAGTGTGAAAACTGAGTTTCCTTGAGAGCTGCTTGGAAGCCTGATGGTGTGTGAAGTTAGTGAGCCAAATGGAGTTGTTCTCCCACAAGAAACACTCGGCTGATCCTTCTGCAATATGCCCTTCACCAACATGCAGTGTTTCCTTGATTGAATTAGCTCTCACATCAATATTTGCGTCTAGAGCCTTTGCATTGAGGGCTAACTGAAAATGGCTGTGGCGCTGAAGTTGCCTGTGAATGTGGAGTTGGTGGCATGTTAAACCAGCATGTGGAGCATTCGTTTGTGTGGGATGCTCACCAAGCTTCATTTCAGTCCTAGGCACTCAAAGGGCACTAAGCATAGAGTGTGAAAACTGAGTTTCCTTGAGAGCTGCTTGGAAGCCTGATGGTGTGTGAAGTTAGTGAGCCAAATGGAGTTGTTCTCCCACAAGAACCACTCGGCTGATCCTTCTTCAATATGCCCTTCACCAACATGCAGTGTTTCCTTGATTGAATTAGCTCTCACACCAATATTTGCGTCTAGAGCCTTTGCATTGAGGGCTATCTGAAAACGGCTGTGGCGCTGAAGTTGCCTGTGAATGTGGAGTTGGTGGCATGTGAAACCCGCATGTGGAGCATTCGTTTGTGTGGGATGCTCACCAAGCTTCATTCCTAGATAATGCAGTGAAAGGGCACTAAGCATAGAGTGTGAAAACTGAGTTTCCTTGAGAGCTGCTTGGAAGCGTGATGGTGTGTGAAGTTAGTGAGCCAAATGAAGTTGTTCTCCCACAAGAACCACTTGGTTGATCCTTCTTCAATATGCCCTTCACCAACATGCAGTGTTTCCTTGATTGAATTAGCTCTCAAACGAATATTTGCGTCTAGAGCCTTTGCATTGAGGGCTATCTGAAAACGGCTGTGGCGCTGAAGTTGCCTGTGAATGTGGAGTTGGTGGCATGTGAAACCCGCATGTGGAGAATTCGTTTGTGTGGGATGCTCTACTAGATTCATTCCTAGATAATGCAGTGAAAGGACTCTAAGCATAGAGTGTGAAAACTGAGTTTCCTTGAGAGCTGCTTGGAAGCCTGATGGTGTGTGAAGTTAGTGAGCCAAATGGAGTTGTTCTCCCACAAGAAACACTCGGCTGATCCTTCTTCAATATGCCCTTCACCAACATGCAGTGTTTCCTTGATTGAATTAGCTCTCACACCAATATTTGCGTCGAGAGCCTTTGCATTGAGGGCTATCTGAAAACGGCTGTGGCGCTGAAGTTGCATGTGAATGTGGAGTTGGTGGCATGTGAAACCCACATGTGGAGCATTAGTTTGTGTGGGATGATCCACCAGGTTCATTCCTAGATAATGCACTCAAAGGGCACTAAGCATAGAGTGTGAAAACTGAGTTTCCTTGAGAGCTGCTTGGAAGCCTGATGGTGTGTGAAGTTAGTGAGCCAAATGGAGTTGTTCTCCCACAAGAACCACTCGGCTGATCCTTCTTCAATATGCCCTTCACCAACATGCAGTGTTTCCTTGATTGAATTAGCTCTCACACCAATATTTGCGTCTAGAGCCTTTGCATTGAGGGCTATCTGAAAACGGCTGTGGCGCTGAAGTTGCCTGTGAATGTGGAGTTGGTGGCATGTGAAACCCGCATGTGGAGCATTCGTTTGTGTGGGATGCTCTACCAGGTTCATTCCTAGATAATGAACTCAAAGGGCACTAAGCATAGAGTGTGAAAACTGAGTTTTCTTGAGAGCTGCTTGGAAGCCTGATGGTGTGTGAAGTTACTGAGCCAAATGGAGTTGTTCTCCCACAAGAACCACTCGGCTGATCCTTCTTCAATATGCCCCTCAGCAACATGCAGTGTTTCCTTGATTGAATTTGCTCTCACACCAATATTTGCATCTAGAGCCTTTGCATTGAGGGCTATCTGAAAACGGCTGTGGCGCTGAAGTTGCCTGTGAATGTGGAGTTGGTGGCATGTGAAACCCGCATGTGGAGCATTCGTTTGTGTGGGATGCTCACCAAGGTTCATTCCTAGATAATGCACTCAAAGGGCACTAAGCATAGAGTGTGAAAACTGAGTTTCCTTGAGAGCTGCTTGGAAGCCTGATGGTGTGTGAAGTTAGTGAGCCAAATGGAGTTGTTCTCCCACAAGAACCACTTGGTTCATCCTTCTTCAATATGCCCTTCACCAACATGCAGTGTTTCCTTGATTGAATTAGCTCTCACACCAATATTTGCGTCTAGAGTCTTTGCATTGAGGGCTATCTGAAAATGGCTGTGGCGCTGAAGTTGCCTTTGAATGTGGAGTTGGTGGCATGTGAAACCCGCATGTGCAGCATTCGTTTGTGTGGGATGCACAGCAAGCTTCATTTCAGTCCTACGCACTCAAAGGGCACTAAGCATAGAGTGTGAAAACTGAGTTTCCTTGAGAGCTGCTTGGAAGCCTGATGGTGTGTGAAGTTAGTGAGCCAAATGGAGTTGTTCTCCCAGAATACCCATTCGGCTAATCCTTCTTCAATATGCCCTTCACCAACACGCAGTGTTTCCTTGATTGAATTAGCTCTCACACCAATATTTGCGTCTAGAGCCTTTGCATTGAGGGCTATCTGAAAACGGTGTGGCGCTGAAGTTGCCTGTGAATGTGGAGTTGGTGGCATGTGAAACCCGCATGTGGAGCATTAGTTTGTGTGGGATGCTCTACCAGGTTCATTCCTAGATAATGCACTCAAAGGACATTAAGCATAGAGTGTGAAAAATGAGTTTCCTTGAGAGCTGCTTGGAAGCCTGATGGTGTGTGAAGTTAGTGAGCCAAATGGAGTTGTTCTCCCACAAGAACCAGTCGGCTAATCCTTCTTCAATATGCCCTTCACCAACATGCAGTGTTTCCTTGATTGAATTAGCTCTCACACCAATATTTGCGTCTAGAGCCTTTGCATTGAGGGCTCTCTGAAAATGGCTGTGGCGCTGAAGTTGCCTGTGAATTTGGAGTTGGTGGCATGTGAAACCCGCATGTGGAGCATTCGTTTGTGTGGGATGCTCACCAAGCTTCATTTCAGTCCTAGGCACTCAAAGGGCACTAAGCATAGACTGTGAAAACTGAGTTTCCTTGAGAGCTGCTTGGAAGCGTGATGGTGTGTGAAGTTAGTGAGCCAAATGGAGTTGTTTTCCCACAAGAACCACTCGGCTGATTCTTCTTCAATATGCCCTTCACCAACATGCAGTGTTTCCTTGATTGAATTAGCTCTCACACCAATATTTGCGTCTAGAGCCTTTGCATTGAGGGCTATCTGAAAACGGCTGTGGCGCTGAAGTTGCCTGTGAATGTGGAGTTGGTGGCATGTGAAACGGGCATGTGGAGCATTCGTTTGTGTGGGATGCTCTACCAGGTTCATTCCTAGATAATGCACTCAAAGGGCACTAAGCACAGAGTGTGAAAACTGAGTTTCCTTGAGAGCTGCTTGGAAGCGTGATGGTGTGTGAAGTTAGTGAGCCAAATGGAGTTGTTTTCCCACAAGAACCACTCGGCTGATCCTTCTTCAATATGCCCTTCTCCAACATGCACTGTATCCTTGATTGAATTAGCTCTAACACCAATATTTGTGTCTAGAGCCTTTGCATTGAGGGCTATCTGAAAATGGCTGTGGCGCTGAAGTTGCCTGTGAATGTGGAGTTGGTGGCATGTGAAACCCGCATGTGGAGCATTCGTTTGTGTGGGATGCTCTACCAGGTTCATTCCTAGATAATGCACTCAAAGGGCACTAAGCATAGAGTGTGAAAACTGAGTTTCCTTGAGAGCTGCTTGGAAGCCTGATGGTGTGTGAAGTTAGTGAGCCAAATGGAGTTGTTCTCCCACAAGACCCACTCGGCTAATCCTTCTGCAATATGCCCTTCACCAACATGCAGTGTTTCCTTGATTGAATTAGCTCTCACACCAATATTTGCGTCTAGAGCCTTTGCATTGAGGGCTATCTGAAAACGGCTGTGGCGCTGAAGTTGCCTGTGAATGTGGAGTTGGTGGCATGTGAAACCCGCATGTGGAGCATTCGTTTGTGTGGGATGCTCTACCAGGTTCATTCCTAGATAATGCATTCAAAGGGCACTAAGCATAGAGTGTGAAAACTGAGTTTCCTTGAGAGCTGCTTGGAAGCCTGATGGTGTGTGAAGATAGTGAGCCAAATGGAGTTGTTCTCCCACAAGAACCACTCGGCTGATCCTTCTTCAATATGCCCTTCACCAACATGCAGTGTTTCCTTGATTGAATTAGCTCTCACACCAATATTTGCGTCGAGAGCCTTTGCATTGAGGGCTATCTGAAAATGGCTGTGGCGCTGAAGTTGCCTGTGAATGTGGAGTTGGTGGCATGTGAAACCCGCATGTGGAGCATTCGATTGTGTGGGATGCTCTACTAGATTCATTGCTAGATAATGCAGTGAAAGGGCACGAAGCATAGAGTGTGAAAACTGAGTTTCCTTGAGAGCTGCTTGGAAGCGTGATGGTGTGTGAAGTTAGTGAGCCAAATGAAGTTGTTCTCCCACAAGAACCACTTGGTTGATCCTTCTTCAATATGCCCTTCACCAACATGCAGTGTTTCCTTGATTGAATTAGCTCTCAAACGAATATTTGCGTCTAGAGCCTTTGCATTGAGGGCTATCTGAAAACGGCTGTGGCGCTGAAGTTGCCTGTGAATGTGGAGTTGGTGGCATGTGAAACCCGCATGTGGAGCATTCGTTTGTGTGGGATGCTCTACTAGATTCATTCCTAGATAATGCAGTGAAAGGACTCTAAGCATAGAGTGTGAAAACTGAGTTTCCTTGAGAGCTGCTTGGAAGCCTGATGGTGTGTGAAGTTAGTGAGCCAAATGGAGTTGTTCTCCCACAAGAACCACTCGGCTGATCCTTCTTCAATATGCCCTTCACCAACATGCAGTGTTTCCTTGATTGAATTAGCTCTCACACCAATATTTGCGTCGAGAGCCTTTACATTGAGGGCTATCTGAAAACGGCTGTGGCGCTGAAGTTGCATGTGAATGTGGAGTTGGTGGCATGTGAAACCCGCATGTGGAGCATTAGTTTGTGTGGGATGATCCACCAGGTTCATTCCTAGATAATGCACTCAAAGGGCACTAAGCATAGAGTGTGAAAACTGAGTTTCCTTGAGAGCTGCTTGGAAGCCTGATGGTGTCTGAAGTTAGTGAGCCAAATGGAGTTGTTCTCCCACAAGAACCACTCGGCTGATCCTTCTTCAATATGCCCTTCACCAACATGCAGTGTTTCCTTGATTGAATTAGCTCTCAAACGAATATTTGCGTCTAGAGCCTTTGCATTGAGGGCTATCTGAAAACGGCTGTGGCGATGAAGTTGCCTGTGAATGTGGAGTTGGTGGCATGTGAAACCCGCATGTGGAGCATTCGTTTGTGTGGGATGCTCAGCAAGCTTCATTTCAGTCCCAGGCACTCAAAGGGCACTAAGCATAGAGTGTGAAAACTGAGTTTCCTTGAGAGCTGCTTGGAAGCCTAATGGTGTGTGAAGTTAGTGAGCCAAATGGAGTTGTTCTCCCACAAGAACCACTCGGCTGATCCTTCTTCAATATGCCCTTCACCAACATGCAGTGTTTCCTTGATTGAATTAGCTCTCACACCAATATTTGCGTCTAGAGCCTTTGCATTGAGGGCTATCTGAAAACGGCTGTGGCGCTGAAGTTGCCTGTGAATGTGGAGTTGGTGGCATGTGAAACCCGCATGTGGAGCATTCGTTTGTGTGGGATGCTCTACCAGGTTCATTCCTAGATAATGCACTCAAAGGGCACTAAGCATAGAGTGTGAAAACTGAGTTTCCTTGAGAGCTGCTTGGAAGCCTGATGGTGTGTGAAGTTAGTGAGCCAAATGGAGTTGTTCTCCCACAAGAACCACTCGGCTGATCCTTCTTCAATATGCCCTTCACCAACATGCAGTGTTTCCTTGATTGAATTAGCTCTCACACCAATATTTGCGTCTAGAGCCTTTGCATTGAGGGCTATCTGAAAACGGCTGTGGCGCTGAAGTTGCCTGTGAATGTGGAGTTGGTGGCATGTGAAACCCGCATGTGGAGCATTCGTTTGTGTGGGATGCTCTACCAGGTTCATTCCTAGATAATGCACTCAAAGGGCACTAAGCATAGAGTGTGAAAACTGAGTTTCCTTGAGAGCTGCTTGGAAGCGTGATGGTGTGTGAAGTCAGTGAGCCAAATGGAGTTGTTCTCCCACAAGAACCACTTGGTTCATCCTTCTTCAATATGCCCTTCACCAACATGCAGTGTTTCCTTGATTGAATTAGCTCTCACACCAATATTTGCGTCTAGAGTCTTTGCATTGAGGGCTATCTGAAAACGGCTGTGGCGCTGAAGTTGCCTTTGAATGTGGAGTTGGTGGCATGTGAAACCCGCATGTGGAGCATTCGTTTGTGTGGGATGCACAGCAAGCTTCATTTCAGTCCTACGCACTCAAAGGGCAGTAAGCATAGAGTGTGAAAACTGAGTTTCCTTGAGAGCTGCTTGGAAGCCTGATGGTGTGTGAAGTTAGTGAGCCAAATGGAGTTGTTCTCCCACAAGACCCACTCGGCTAATAATTCTTCAATATGCCCTTCACCAACATGCAGTGTTTCCTTGATTGAATTAGCTCTCACACCAATATTTGCGTCTAGAGCCTCTGCATTGAGGGCTATCTGAAAACGGCTGTGGCGCTGAAGTTGCCTGTGAATGTGGAGTTGGTGGCATGTGAAACCCGCATGTGGAGCATTCGTTAGTGTGGGATGCTCTACCAGGTTCATTCCTAGATAATGTAGTGAAAGGGCACTAAGCATAGAGTGTGAAAACTGAGTTTCCTTGAGAGCTGCTTGGAAGCCTGATGGTGTGTGAAGTTAGTGAGCCAAATGGAGTTGTTCTCCCACAAGAACCAGTCGGCTGATCCTTCTTCAATATGCCCTTCACCAACATGCAGTGTTTCCTTGATTGAATTAGCTCTCACACCAATATTTGCGTCTAGAGCCTTTGCACTGAGGGCTATCTGAAAACGGCTGTGGCGCTGAAGTTGACTGTGAATGTGGAGTTGGTGGCATGTGAAACCCGCATGTGGAGCATTCGTTTGTGTGGGATGCTCTACCAGGTTCATTCCTAGATAATTAACTCAAAGGGCACTAAGCATAGAGTGTGAAAACTGAGTTTCCTTGAGAGCTGCTTGGAAGCCTGATGGTGTGTGAAGTTACTGAGCCAAATGGAGTTGTTCTCCCACAAGAACCACTCGGCTGATCCTTCTTCAATATGCCCCTCAGCAACATGCAGTGTTTCCTTGATTGAATTTGCTCTCACACCAATATTTGCATCTAGAGCCTTTGCATTGAGGGCTATCTGAAAACGGCTGTGGCGCTGAAGTTGCCTGTGAATGTGGAGTTGGTGGCATGTGAAACCCGCATGTGGAGCATTCGTTTGTGTGGGATGCTCTACCAGGTTCATTCCTAGATAATGCAGTGAAAGGGCACTAAGCATAGAGTGTGAAAACTGAGTTTCCTTGAGAGCTGCTTGGAAGCCTGATGGTGTGTGAAGTTAGTGAGCCAAATGGAGTTGTTCTCCCACAAGAACCAATTGGTTCATCCTTCTTCAATATGCCCTTCACCAACATGCAGTGTTTCCTTGATTGAATTAGCTCTCACACCAATATTTGCGTCTAGAGTCTTTGCATTGAGGGCTATCTGAAAAGGGCTGTGGCGCTGAAGTTGCCTTTGAATGTGGAGTTGGTGGCATGTGAAACCCGCATGTGCAGCATTCGTTTGTGTGGGATGCACAGCAAGCTTCATTTCAGTCCTACGCACTCAAAGGGCACTAAGCATAGAGTGTGAAAACTGAGTTTCCTTGAGAGCTGCTTGGAAGCCTCATGGTGTGTGAAGTTAGTGAGCCAAATGGAGTTGTTCTCCCAGAAGACCCACTCGGCTAATCCTTCTTCAATATGCCCTTCACCAACATGCAGTGTTTCCTTGATTGAATTAGCTCTCACACAAATATTTGTGTCTAGAGCCTTTGCATTGAGGGCTATCTGAAAACGGTGTGGCGCTGAAGTTGCCTGTGAATGTGGAGTTGGTGGCATGTGAAACCCGCATGTGGAGCATTAGTTTGTGTGGGATGCTCTACCAGGTTCATTCCTAGATAATGCAGTGAAAGGGCACTAAGCATAGAGTGTGAAAACTGAGTTTCCTTGAGAGCTGCTTGG
This sequence comes from Ochotona princeps, assembly GCF_030435755.1. Taxonomy (NCBI): domain Eukaryota; kingdom Metazoa; phylum Chordata; class Mammalia; order Lagomorpha; family Ochotonidae; genus Ochotona; species Ochotona princeps. The sequence continues at coordinate 52,231 of NW_026696217.1, read as the reverse complement.
AAGCCTGATGGTGTGTGAAGTTAGTCAGCCAAATGGAGTTGTTCTCCCACAAGAACCAGTCGGCTAATCCTTCTTCAATATGCCCTTCACCAACATGCAGTGTTTCCTTGATTGAATTAGCTCTCACACCAATATTTGCGTCTACAGCCTTTGCATTGAGGGCTATCTGAAAACGGCTGTGGCGCTGAAGTTGCCTGTGAATGTGGAGTTGGTGGCATGTGAAACCCGCATGTGGAGCATTCGTTTGTGTGGGATGCTCACCAAGGTTCATTTCTAGATAATGCACTCAAAGGGCACTAAGCATAGAGTGTGAAAACTGAGTTTCCTTGAGAGCTGCTTGGAAGCCTGATGGTGTGTGAAGTTAGTGAGCCAAATGGAGTTGTTCTCCCACAAGAACCACTCGGCTGATCCTTCTTCAATATGCCCATCAGCAACACGCAGTGTTTCCTTGATTGAATTAGCTCTCACACCAATATTTGCGTCTAGAGCCTTTGCATTGAGGGCTATCTGAAAATGGCTGTGGCGCTGAAGTTGCCTGTGAATGTGGAGTTGGTGGCATGTGAAACCCGCATGTGGAGCATTCGTTTGTGTGGGATGCTCTACCAGGTTCATTTCTAGATAATGCAGTGAAAGGGCACTAAGCATAGAGTGTGAAAACGGAGTTTCCTTGAGAGCTGCTTGGAAGCCTGATGGTGTGTGAAGTTAGTGAGCCAAATGGAGTTGTTCTCCCACAAGAACCACTCGGCTGATCCTTCTTCAATATGCCCTTCACCAACATGCAGTGTTTCCTTGATTGAATTAGCTCTCACACCAATATTTGCGTCTAGAGCCTTTGCATTGAGGGCTATCTGAAAATGGCTGTGGCGCTGAAGTTGCCTGTGAATGTGGAGTTGGTGGCATGTGAAACCCGCATGTGGAGCATTCATTTGTGTGGGATGCTCACCAAGCTTCATTTCAGTCCTAGGCACTCAAAGGGCACTAAGCATAGACTGTGAAAACTGAGTTTCCTTGAGAGCTGCTTGGAAGCCTGATGGTGTGTGAAGTTAGTGAGCCAAATGGAGTTGTTCTCCCACAAGAACCACTCGGCTGATCCTTCTTCAATATGCCCTTCACCAACATGCAGTGTTTCCTAGATTGAATTAGCTCTCACACCAATATTTGCGTCTAGAGCCTTTGCATTGAGGGCTATCTGAAAACAGCTGTGGCGCTGAAGTTGCCTGTGAATGTGGAGTTGGTGGCATGTGAAACCCGCATGTGGAGCATTCGTTTGTGTAGGATGCTCACCAAGCTTCATTTCAGTCCTAGGCACTCAAAGTGCACTAAGCATAGAGTGTGAAAACGGAGTTTCCTTGAGAGCTGCTTGGAAGCCTGATGGTGTGTGAAGTTAGTGAGCCAAATGGAGTTGTTCTCCCACAAGAACCACTCGGCTGATCCTTCTTCAATATGCCCTTCACCAACATGCAGTGTTTCCTTGATTGAATTAGCTCTCACACCAATATTTGCGTCTAGAGCCTTTGCATTGAGGGCTATCTGAAAATGGCTGTGGCGCTGAAGTTGCCTGTGAATGTGGAGTTGGTGGCATGTGAAACCCGCATGTGGAGCATTCGTTTGTGTAGGATGCTCACCAAGCTTCATTTCAGTCCTAGGCACTCAAAGTGCACTAAGCATAGAGTGTGAAAACTGAGTTTCCTTGAGAGCTGCTTGGAAGCCTGATGGTGTGTGAAGTTAGTGAGCCAAATGGAGTTGTTCTCCCACAAGAACCACTCGGCTGATCCTTCTTCAATATGCCCTTCACCAACATGCAGTGTTTCCTTGATTGAATTAGCTCTCACACCAATATTTGCGTCTACAGCCTTTGCATTGAGGGCTATCTGAAAACGGCTGTGGCGCTGAAGTTGCCTGTGAATGTGGAGTTGGTGGCATGTGAAACCCGCATGTGGAGCATTCGTTTGTGTGGGATGCTCACCAAGGTTCATTTCTAGATAATGCACTCAAAGGGCACTAAGCATAGAGTGTGAAAACTGAGTTTCCTTGAGAGCTGCTTGGAAGCCTGATGGTGTGTGAAGTTAGTGAGCCAAATGGAGTTGTTCTCCCACAAGAACCACTCGGCTGATCCTTCTTCAATATGCCCAGCAGCAACACGCAGTGTTTCCTTGATTGAATTAGCTCTCACACCAATATTTGCGTCTAGAGCCTTTGCATTGAGGGCTATCTGAAAATGGCTGTGGCGCTGAAGTTGCCTGTGAATGTGGAGTTGGTGGCATGTGAAACCCGCATGTGGAGCATTCGTTTGTGTGGGATGCTCTACCAGGTTCATTTCTAGATAATGCAGTGAAAGGGCACTAAGCATAGAGTGTGAAAACGGAGTTTCCTTGAGAGCTGCTTGGAAGCCTGATGGTGTGTGAAGTTAGTGAGCCAAATGGAGTTGTTCTCCCACAAGAACCACTCGGCTGATCCTTCTTCAATATGCCCATCAGCAACACGCAGTGTTTCCTTGATTGAATTAGCTCTCACACCAATATTTGCGTCTAGAGCCTTTGCATTGAGGGCTATCTGAAAATGGCTGTGGCGCTGAAGTTGCCTGTGAATGTGGAGTTGGTGGCATGTGAAACCCGCATGTGGAGCATTCGATTGTGTGGGATGCTCTACTAGATTCATTGCTAGATAAGGCAATGAAAGGGCACGAAGCATAGAGTGTGAAAACTGAGTTTCCTTGAGAGCTGCTTGGAAGCCTGATGGTGTGTGAAGTTAGTGAGCCAAATGGAGTTGTTCTCCCACAAGAACCACTTGGTTGATCCTTCTTCAATATGCCCTTCAACAACATGCAGTGTTTCCTTGATTGAATTAGCTCTCACACCAATATTTGCGTCTAGAGCCTTTGCATTGAGGGCTATCTGAAAACGGCTGTGGCGCTGAAGTTGCCTGTGAATGTGGAGTTGGTGGCATGTGAAACCCGCATGTGGAGCATTCGTTTGTGTGGGATGATCTACCAGGTTCATTCCTAGATAATGCAGTGAAAGGGCACTAAGCATAGAGTGTGAAAACTGAGTTTCCTTGAGAGCTGCTTGGAAGCCTGATGGTGTGTGAAGTTAGTGAGCCAAATGGAATTGTTCTCCCACAAGAACCACTCGGCTGATCCTTCTTCAATATGCCCTTCACCAACATGCAGTGTTTCCTTGATTGAATTAGCTCTCACACCAATATTTGCGTCTAGAGCCTTTGCATTGAGGGCTATCTGAAAACGGCTGTGGCGCTGAAGTTGCCTGTGAATGTGGAGTTGGTGGCATGTGAAACCCGCATGTGGAGCATTCGTTTGTGTGGGATGCTCTACCAGGTTCATTCCTAGATAATGAACTCAAAGTGCACTAAGCATAGAGTGTGAAAACTGAGTTTCCTTGAGAGCTGCTTGGAAGCCTGATGGTGTGTGAAGTTAGTGAGCCAAATGGAGTTGTTCTCCCACAAGAAACACTCGGATGATCCTTCTTCAATATGCCCTTCACCGACATGCAGTTATTCCTTGATTGAATTAGCTCTCACACCAATATTTGCGTCTAGAGCCTTTGCATTGAGGGCTATCTGAAAAGGGCTGTGGCGCTGAAGTTGCCTGTGAATGTGGAGTTGGTGGCATGTGAAACCCGCATGTGGAGCATTCGTTTGTGTGGAATGCTCACCAAGCTTCATTTCAGTCCTAGGCACTCAAAGGGCACTAAGCATAGAGTGTGAAAACTGAGTTTCCTTGAGAGCTGCTTGGAAGCCTGATGGTGTGTGAAGTTAGTGAGCCAAATGGAGTTGTTCTCCCACAAGAACCACTCGGCTGATCCTTCTTCAATATGCCCTTCACCAACATGCAGTGTTTCCTTGATTGAATTAGCTCTCACACCAATATTTGCGTCTAGAGCCTTTGCATTGAGGGCTATCTGAAAATGGCTGTGGCGCTGAAGTTGCCTGTGAATGTGGAGTTGGTGGCATGTGAAACCCGCATGTGGAGCATTCGTTTGTGTGGGATGCTCTACCAGGTTCATTCCTAGATAATGCACTCAAAGGGCACTAAGCATAGAGTGTGAAAACTGAGTTTCCTTGAGAGCTGCTTGGAAGCCTGATGGTGTGTGAAGTTAGTGAGCCAAATGGAGTTGTTCTCCCACAAGAAACACTCGGCTGATCCTTCTTCAATATTCCCTTCACCAACATGCAGTGTTTCCTTGATTGAATTAGCTCTCACACCAATATTTGCGTCTAGAGCCTTTGCATTGAGGGCTATCTGAAAACGGCTGTGGCGCTGAAGTTGCCTGTGAATGTGGAGTTGGTGGCATGTGAAACCCGCATGTGGAGCATTCGTTTGTGTGGGATGCTCTACCAGGTTCATTTCTAGATATTGCACTCAAAGGGCACTAAGCATATAGTGTGAAAACTGAGTTTCCTTGAGAGCTGCTTGGAAGCCTGATGGTGTGTGAAGTTAGTGAGCCAAATGGAGTTGTTCTCCCACAAGAAACACTCGGCTGATCCTTCTTCAATATGCCCTTCACCAACATGCAGTGTTTCCTTGATTGAATTAGCTCTCACACCAATATTTGCGTCTAGAGCCTTTGCATTGAGGGCTATCTGAAAATGGCTGTGGCGCTGAAGTTGCCTGAGAATGTGGAGTTGGTGGCATGTGAAACCCGCATGTGGAGTATTCGTTTGTGTGGGATGCTCTACCAGGTTCATTCCTAGATAATGCAGTGAAAGGGCACTAAGCATAGAGTGTAAAAACGGAGTTTCCTTGAGAGCTGCTTGGAAGCCTCATGATGTGTGACGTTAGTGAGCCAAATGGAGTTGTTCTCCCACAAGAACCACTCGGCTGATCCTTCTTCAATATGCCCTTCACCAACATGCAGTGTTTCCTTGATTGAATTAGCTCTCACACCAATATTTGCGTCTAGAGCCTTTGCATTGAGGGCTATCTGAAAATGGCTGTGGCGCTGAAGTTGCCTGTGAATGTGGAGTTGGTGGCATGTGAAACCCGCATGTGGAGCATTCGTTTGTGTGGGATGCTCACCAAGCTTCATTTCAGTCCTAGGCACTCAAAGGGCACTAAGCATAGAGTGTGAAAACTGAGTTTCCTTGAGAGCTGCTTGGAAGCCTGATGGTGTGTGAAGTTAGTGAGCCAAATGAGTTGTTCTCCCACAAGAAACACTCGGCTGATCCTTCTTCAATATGCCCTTCACCAACATGCAGTGTTTCCTTGATTGAATTAGCTCTCACACCAATATTTGCGTCTAGAGCCTTTGCATTGAGGGCTATCTGAAAACGCCTTGGCGCTGAAGTTGCCTGTGAATGTGGAGTTGGTGGCATGTGAAACCCGCATGTGGAGCATTCGTAGGTGTGGGATGCTCACCAAGCTTCATTTCAGTCCTAGGCACTCAAAGTGCACTAAGCCTAGAGTGTGAAAACTGAGTTTCCTTGAGAGCTGCTTGGAAGCCTGATGGTGTGTGAAGTTAGTGAGCCAAATGGAGTTGTTCTCCCACAAGAACCACTCGGCTGATCCTTCTTCAATATGCCCTTCACCAACATGCAGTGTTTCCTTGATTGAATTAGCTCTCACACCAATATTTGCGTCTAGAGCCTTTGCATTGAGGGCTATCTGAAAATGGCTGTGGCGCTGAAGTTGCCTGTGAATGTGGAGTTGGTGGCATGTGAAACCCGCATGTGGAGCATTCGATTGTGTGGGATGCTCTACTAGATTCATTGCTAGATAATGCAGTGAAAGGGCACGAAGCATAGAGTGTGAAAACTGAGTTTCCTTGAGAGCTGCTTGGAAGCCTGATAGTGTGTGAAGTTAGTGAGCCAAATGGAGTTGTTCTCCCACAAGAAACACTCGGCTGATCCTTCTTCAATATGCCCTTCTCCAACATGCACTGTTTCCTTGATTGAATTAGCTCTCACACCAATATTTGCGTCTAGAGCCTTTGCATTGAGGGCTATCTGAAAACGGCTGTGGCGCTGAAGTTGCCTGTGAATGTGGAGTTGGTGGCATGTGAAACCCGCATGTGGAGCATTCGTTTGTGTGGGATGCTCTACCAGGTTCATTTCTAGATAATGCAGTGAAAGGGCACTAAGCATAGAGTGTAAAAACGGAGTTTCCTTGAGAGCTGCTTGGAAGCCTCATGATGTGTGAAGTTAGTGAGCCAAATGGAGTTGTTCTCCCACAAGAACCACTCGGCTGATCCTTCTTCAATATGCCCTTCACCAACATGCAGTGTTTCCTTGATTGAATTAGCTCTCACACCAATATTTGCGTCTAGAGCCTTTGCATTGAGGGCTATCTGAAAATGGCTGTGGCGCTGAAGTTGCCTGTGAATGTGGAGTTGGTGGCATGTGAAACCCGCATGTGGAGCATTCGATTGTGTGGGATGCTCTACTAGATTCATTGCTAGATAATGCAGTGAAAGGGCACGAAGCATAGAGTGTGAAAACTGAGTTTCCTTGAGAGCTGCTTGGAAGCGTGATGGTGTGTGAAGTTAGTGAGCCAAATGAAGTTGTTCTCCCACAAGAACCACTTGGTTGATCCTTCTTCAATATGCCCTTCACCAACATGCAGTGTTTCCTTGATTGAATTAGCTCTCAAACGAATATTTGCGTCTAGAGCCTTTGCATTGAGGGCTATCTGAAAACGGCTGTGGCGCTGAAGTTGCCTGTGAATGTGGAGTTGGTGGCATGTGAAACCCGCATGTGGAGCATTCGTTTGTGTGGGATGCTCTACCAGGTTCATTCCTAGATAATGCAGTGAAAGGGCACTAAGCATAGAGTGTGAAAACTGAGTTTCCTTGAGAGCTGCTTGGAAGCCTGATGGTGTGTGAAGTTAGTGAGCCAAATGGAGTTGTTTTCCCACAAGAACCACTCGGCTGATCCTTCTTCAATATGCCCTTCACCAACATGCAGTGTTTCCTTGATTGAATTAGCTCTCACACCAATATTTGCGTCTAGAGTCTTTGCATTGAGGGCTATCTGAAAAGGGCTGTGGCGCTGAAGTTGCCTTTGAATGTGGAGTTGGTGGCATGTGAAACCCGCATGTGCAGCATTCGTTTGTGTGGGATGCACAGCAAGCTTCATTTCAGTCCTACGCACTCAAAGGGCACTAAGCATAGAGTGTGAAAACTGAGTTTCCTTGAGAGCTGCTTGGAAGCCTCATGGTGTGTGAAGTTAGTGAGCCAAATGGAGTTGTTCTCCAGAAGACCCACTCGGCTAATCCTTCTTCAATATGCCCTTCACCAACATGCAGTGTTTCCTTGATTGAATTAGCTCTCACACAAATATTTGTGTCTAGAGCCTTTGCATTGAGGGCTATCTGAAAACGGTGTGGCGCTGAAGTTGCCTGTGAATGTGGAGTTGGTGGCATGTGAAACCCGCATGTGGAGCATTAGTTTGTGTGGGATGCTCTACCAGGTTCATTCCTAGATAATGCAGTGAAAGGGCACTAAGCATAGAGTGTGAAAACTGAGTTTCCTTGAGAGCTGCTTGGAAGCCTGATGGTGTGTGAAGTTAGTCAGCCAAATGGAGTTGTTCTCCCACAAGAACCAGTCGGCTAATCCTTCTTCAATATGCCCTTCACCAACATGCAGTGTTTCCTTGATTGAATTAGCTCTCACACCAATATTTGCGTCTAGAGCCTTTGCATTGAGGGCTATCTGAAAATGGCTGTGGCGCTGAAGTTGCCTGTGAATGTGGAGTTGGTGGCATGTGAAACCCGCATGTGGAGCATTCGTTTGTGTGGGATGCTCACCAAGTTTTATTTCAGTCCTAGGCACTCAAAGGGCACTAAGCATAGAGTGTGAAAACTGAGTTTCCTTGAGAGCTGCTTGGAAGCGTGATGGTGTGTGAAGTTAGTGAGCCAAATGGAGTTGTTTTCCCACAAGAACCACTCGGCTGATTCTTCTTCAATATGCCCTTCACCAACATGCAGTGTTTCCTTGATTGAATTAGCTCTCACACCAATATTTGCGTCTAGAGCCTTTGCATTGAGGGCTATCTGAAAACGGCTGTGGCGCTGAAGTTGCCTGTGAATGTTGAGTTGGTGGCATGTGAAACGGGCATGTGGAGCATTCGTTTGTGTGGGATGCTCTACCAGGTTCATTCCTAGATAATGCACTCAAAGGGCACTAAGCACAGAGTGTGAAAACTGAGTTTCCTTGAGAGCTGCTTGGAAGCGTGATGTTGTGTGAAGTTAGTGAGCCAAATGGAGTTGTTTTCCCACAAGAACCACACGGCTGATCCTTCTTCAATATGCCCTTCTCCAACATGCACTGTTTCCTTGATTGAATTAGCTCTCACACAAATTTTTGTGTCTAGAGCCTTTGCATTGAGGGCTATCTGAAAATGGCTGTGGCGCTGAAGTTGCCTGTGAATGTGGAGTTGGTGGCATGTGAAACCCGCATGTGGAGCATTCGTTTGTGTGGGATGCTCTACCAGGTTCATTCCTAGATAATGCACTCAAAGGGCACTAAGCATAGAGTGTGAAAACTGAGTTTCCTTGAGAGCTGCTTGGAAGCCTGATGGTGTGTGAAGTTAGTGAGCCAAATGGAGTTGTTCTCCCACAAGACCCACTCGGCTAATTCTTCTTCAATATGCCCTTCACCAACATGCAGTGTTTCCTTGATTGAATTAGCTCTCACACCAATATTTGCGTCTAGAGCCTTTGCATTGAGGGCTATCTGAAAACGGCTGTGGCGCTGAAGTTGCCTGTGAATGTGGAGTTGGTGGCATGTGAAACCCGCATGTGGAGCATTCGTTTGTGTGGGATGCTCTACCAGGTTCATTCCTAGATAATGCATTCAAAGGGCACTAAGCATAGAGTGTGAAAACTGAGTTTCCTTGAGAGCTGCTTGGAAGCCTGATGGTGTGTGAAGATAGTGAGCCAAATGGAGTTGTTCTCCCACAAGAACCACTCGGCTGATCCTTCTTCAATATGCCCTTCACCAACATGCATTGTTTCCTTGATTGAATTAGCTCTCACACCAATATTTGCGTCTAGAGCCTTTGCATTGAGGGCTATCTGAAAACGGCTGTGGCGCTGAAGTTGCCTGAGAATGTGGAGTTGGTGGCATGTGAAACCCGCTTGTGGAGCATTCGTTTGTGTGGGATGCTCACCAAGCTTCATTTCAGTCCTAGGCACTCAAAGGGCACTAAGCATAGAGTGTGAAAACTGAGTTTCCTTGAGAGCTGCTTGGAAGCCTGATGGTGTGTGAAGTTAGTGAGCCAAATGGAGTTGTTCTCCCACAAGACCCACTCGGCTAATCCTTCTGCAATATGCCCTTCACCAACATGCAGTGTTTCCTTGATTGAATTAGCTCTCACACCAATATTTGCGTCTAGAGCCTTTGCATTGAGGGCTATCTGAAAACGGCTGTGGCGCTGAAGTTGCCTGTGAATGTGGAGTTGGTGGCATGTGAAACCCGCATGTGGAGCATTCGTTTGTGTGGGATGCTCTACCAGGTTCATTCCTAGATAATGCATTCAAAGGGCACTAAGCATAGAGTGTGAAAACTGAGTTTCCTTGAGAGCTGCTTGGAAGCCTGATGGTGTGTGAAGATAGTGAGCCAAATGGAGTTGTTCTCCCACAAGAACCACTCGGCTGTGCTGATCCTTCTTCAATATGCCCTTCACCAACATGCATTGTTTCCTTGATTGAATTAGCTCTCACACCAATATTTGCGTCGAGAGCCTTTGCATTGAGGGCTATCTGAAAACGGCTGTGGCGCTGAAGTTGCCTGAGAATGTGGAGTTGGTGGCATGTGAAACCCGCTTGTGGAGCATTCGTTTGTGTGGGATGCTCACCAAGCTTCATTTCAGTCCTAGGCACTCAAAGGGCACTAAGCATAGAGTGTGAAAACTGAGTTTCCTGAGAGCTGCTTGGAAGCCTGATGGTGTGTGAAGATAGTGAGCCAAATGGAGTTGTTCTCCACAAGAACCACTCGGCTGATCCTTCTTCAATATGCCCTTCACCAACATGCAGTGTTTCCTTGATTGAATTAGCTCTCACACCAATATTTGCGTCTAGAGCCTTTGCATTGATGGCTATCTGAAAACGGCTGTGGCGCTGAAGTTGCCTGTGAATGTGGAGTTGGTGGCATGTGAAACCCGCATGTGGAGCATTCGTTTGTGTGGGATGCTCTACCAGGTTCATTCCTAGATAATGCACTCAAAGGGCACTAAGCATAGAGTGTGAAAACTGAGTTTCCTTGAGAGCTGCTTGGAAGCCTGATGGTGTGTGAAGTTAGTGAGCCAAATGGAGTTGTTCTCCCACAAGAACCACTCGGCTGATCCTTCTTCAATATGCCCTTCACCAACATGCAGTGTTTCCTTGATTGAATTAGCTCTCACACCAATATTTGCGTCTAGAGCCTTTGCATTGAGGGCTATCTGAAAATGGCTGTGGCGCTGAAGTTGCCTGTGAATGTGGAGTTGGTGGCATGTGAAACCCGCATGTGGAGCATTCGTTTGTGTGGGATGCTCTACCAGGTTCATTCCTAGATAATGCACTCAAAGGGCACTAAGCATAGAGTGTGAAAACTGAGTTTCCTTGAGAGCTGCTTGGAAGCCTGATGGTGTGTGAAGTTAGTGAGCCAAATGGAGTTGTTCTCCCACAAGACCCACTTGGCTAATCCTTCTTCAATATGCCCTTCACCAACATGCAGTGTTTCCTTGATTGAATTAGCTCTCACACCAATATTTGCGTCTAGAGCCTTTGCATTGAGGGCTATCTGAAAACGGCTGTGGCGCTGAAGTTGCCTGTGAATGTGGAGTTGGTGGCATGTGAAACCCGCATGTGGAGCATTCGTTTGTGTGGGATGCTCTACCAGGTTCATTCCTAGATAATGCACTCAAAGGGCACTAAGCATAGAGTGTGAAAACTGAGTTTCCTGAGAGCTGCTTGGAAGCCTGATGGTGTGTGAAGTTAGTGAGCCAAATGAAGTTGTTCTCCCACAAGACCCACTCGGCTAATCCTTCTTCAATATGCCCTTCACCAACATGCAGTGTTTCCTTGATTGAATTAGCTCTCACACCAATATTTGCGTCTAGAGCCTTTGCATTGAGGGCTATCTGAAAGCAGCTGTGGCGCTGAAGTTGCCTGTGAATGTGGAGTTGGTGGCATGTGAAACCCGCATGTGCAGCATTCGTTTGTGTGGGATGCTCTACCAGGTTCATTCCTAGATAATGCACTCAAAGGGCACTAAGCATAGAGTGTGAAAACTGAGTTTCCTTGAGAGCTGCTTGGAAGCGTGATGGTGTGTGAAGTTAGTGAGCCAAATGGAGTTGTTTTCCCACAAGAACCACTCGGCTGATCCTTCTTCAATATGCCCTTCTCCAACATGCACTGTTTCCTTGATTGAATTAGCTCTCACACCAATATTTGCGTCTAGAGCCTTTGCATTGAGGGCTATCTGAAAATGGCTGTGGCGCTGAAGTTGCCTGTGAATGTGGAGTTGGTGGCATGTGAAACCCGCATGTGGAGCATTCGTTTGTGTGGGATGCTCTACCAGGTTCATTCCTAGATAATGTATTGAAAGGGCACTAAGCATAGAGTGTGGAAACTGAGTTTCCTTGAGAGCTGCTTGGAAGCCTGATGGTGTGTGAAGTTAGTGAGCCAAATGGAGTTGTTCTCCCACAAGAACCACTCGGCTGATCCTTCTTCAATATGCCCTTCACCAACATGCAGTGTTTCCTTGATTGAATTAGCTCTCACACCAATATTTGCGTCTAGAGCCTTTGCATTGAGGGCTATCTGAAAACGGCTGTGGCGCTGAAGTTGCCTGTGAATGTGGAGTTGGTGGCATGTGAAACCCGCATGTGGAGCATTCGTTTGTGTGGGATGCTCTACCAGGTTCATTCCTAGATAATTAACTCAAAGGGCACTAAGCATAGAGTGTGAAAACTGAGTTTCCTTGAGAGCTGCTTGGAAGCCTGATGGTGTGTGAAGTTACTGAGCCAAATGGAGTTGTTCTCCCACAAGAACCACTCGGCTGATCCTTCTTCAATATGCCCCTCAGCAACATGCAGTGTTTCCTTGATTGAATTTGCTCTCACACCAATATTTGCATCTAGAGCCTTTGCATTGAGGGCTATCTGAAAACGGCTGTGGCGCTGAAGTTGCCTGTGAATGTGGAGTTGGTGGCATGTGAAACCCGCATGTGGAGCATTCGTTTGTGTGGGATGCTCTACCAGGTTCATTCCTAGATAATGCAGTGAAAGGGCACTAAGCATAGAGTGTGAAAACTGAGTTTCCTTGAGAGCTGCTTGGAAGCCTGATGGTGTGTGAAGTTAGTGAGCCAAATGGAGTTGTTCTCCCACAAGAACCAATTGGTTCATCCTTCTTCAATATGCCCTTCACCAACATGCAGTGTTTCCTTGATTGAATTAGCTCTCACACCAATATTTGCGTCTAGAGTCTTTGCATTGAGGGCTATCTGAAAAGGGCTGTGGCGCTGAAGTTGCCTTTGAATGTGGAGTTGGTGGCATGTGAAACCCGCATGTGCAGCATTCGTTTGTGTGGGATGCACAGCAAGCTTCATTTCAGTCCTACGCACTCAAAGGGCACTAAGCATAGAGTGTGAAAACTGAGTTTCCTTGAGAGCTGCTTGGAAGCCTCATGGTGTGTGAAGTTAGTGAGCCAAATGGAGTTGTTCTCCCAGAAGACCCACTCGGCTAATCCTTCTTCAATATGCCCTTCACCAACATGCAGTGTTTCCTTGATTGAATTAGCTCTCACACCAATATTTGTGTCTAGAGCCTTTGCATTGAGGGCTATCTGAAAACGGTGTGGCGCTGAAGTTGCCTGTGAATGTGGAGTTGGTGGCATGTGAAACCCGCATGTGGAGCATTAGTTTGTGTGGGATGCTCTACCAGGTTCATTCCTAGATAATGCAGTGAAAGGGCACTAAGCATAGAGTGTGAAAACTGAGTTTCCTTGAGAGCTGCTTGGAAGCCTGATGGTGTGTGAAGTTAGTCAGCCAAATGGAGTTGTTCTCCCACAAGAACCAGTCGGCTAATCCTTCTTCAATATGCCCTTCACCAACATGCAGTGTTTCCTTGATTGAATTAGCTCTCACACCAATATTTGCGTCTAGAGCCTTTGCATTGAGGGCTATCTGAAAATGGCTGTGGCGCTGAAGTTGCCTGTGAATGTGGAGTTGGTGGCATGTGAAACCCGCATGTGGAGCATTCGTTTGTGTGGGATGCTCACCAAGTTTTATTTCAGTCCTAGGCACTCAAAGGGCACTAAGCATAGAGTGTGAAAACTGAGTTTCCTTGAGAGCTGCTTGGAAGCGTGATGGTGTGTGAAGTTAGTGAGCCAAATGGAGTTGTTTTCCCACAAGAACCACTCGGCTGATTCTTCTTCAATATGCCCTTCACCAACATGCAGTGTTTCCTTGATTGAATTAGCTCTCACACCAATATTTGCGTCTAGAGCCTTTGCATTGAGGGCTATCTGAAAACGGCTGTGGCGCTGAAGTTGCCTGTGAATGTGGAGTTGGTGGCATGTGAAACGGGCATGTGGAGCATTCGTTTGTGTGGGATGCTCTACCAGGTTCATTCCTAGATAATGCACTCAAAGGGCACTAAGCACAGAGTGTGAAAACTGAGTTTCCTTGAGAGCTGCTTGGAAGCGTGATGTTGTGTGAAGTTAGTGAGCCAAATGGAGTTGTTTTCCCACAAGAACCACACGGCTGATCCTTCTTCAATATGCCCTTCTCCAACATGCACTGTTTCCTTGATTGAATTAGCTCTCACACCAATATTTGTGTCTAGAGCCTTTGCATTGAGGGCTATCTGAAAATGGCTGTGGCGCTGAAGTTGCCTGTGAATGTGGAGTTGGTGGCATGTGAAACCCGCATGTGGAGCATTCGTTTGTGTGGGATGCTCTACCAGGTTCATTCCTAGATAATGCACTCAAAGGGCACTAAGCATAGAGTGTGAAAACTGAGTTTCCTTGAGAGCTGCTTGGAAGCCTGATGGTGTGTGAAGTTAGTGAGCCAAATGGAGTTGTTCTCCCACAAGACCCACTCGGCTAATTCTTCTGCAATATGCCCTTCACCAACATGCAGTGTTTCCTTGATTGAATTAGCTCTCACACCAATATTTGCGTCTAGAGCCTTTGCATTGAGGGCTATCTGAAAACGGCTGTGGCGCTGAAGTTGCCTGTGAATGTGGAGTTGGTGGCATGTGAAACCCGCATGTGGAGCATTCGTTTGTGTGGGATGCTCTACCAGGTTCATTCCTAGATAATGCATTCAAAGGGCACTAAGCATAGAGTGTGAAAACTGAGTTTCCTTGAGAGCTGCTTGGAAGCCTGATGGTGTGTGAAGATAGTGAGCCAAATGGAGTTGTTCTCCCACAAGAACCACTCGGCTGATCCTTCTTCAATATGCCCTTCACCAACATGCATTGTTTCCTTGATTGAATTAGCTCTCACACCAATATTTGCGTCGAGAGCCTTTGCATTGAGGGCTATCTGAAAACGGCTGTGGCGCTGAAGTTGCCTGAGAATGTGGAGTTGGTGGCATGTGAAACCCGCTTGTGGAGCATTCGTTTGTGTGGGATGCTCACCAAGCTTCATTTCAGTCCTAGGCACTCAAAGGGCACTAAGCATAGAGTGTGAAAACTGAGTTTCCTTGAGAGCTGCTTGGAAGCCTGATGGTGTGTGAAGTTAGTGAGCCAAATGGAGTTGTTCTCCCACAAGACCCACTCGGCTAATCCTTCTGCAATATGCCCTTCACCAACATGCAGTGTTTCCTTGATTGAATTAGCTCTCACACCAATATTTGCGTCTAGAGCCTTTGCATTGAGGGCTATCTGAAAACGGCTGTGGCGCTGAAGTTGCCTGTGAATGTGGAGTTGGTGGCATGTGAAACCCGCATGTGGAGCATTCGTTTGTGTGGGATGCTCTACCAGGTTCATTCCTAGATAATGCATTCAAAGGGCACTAAGCATAGAGTGTGAAAACTGAGTTTCCTTGAGAGCTGCTTGGAAGCCTGATGGTGTGTGAAGATAGTGAGCCAAATGGAGTTGTTCTCCCACAAGAACCACTCGGCTGATCCTTCTTCAATATGCCCTTCACCAACATGCATTGTTTCCTTGATTGAATTAGCTCTCACACCAATATTTGCGTCGAGAGCCTTTGCATTGAGGGCTATCTGAAAACGGCTGTGGCGCTGAAGTTGCCTGAGAATGTGGAGTTGGTGGCATGTGAAACCCGCTTGTGGAGCATTCGTTTGTGTGGGATGCTCACCAAGCTTCATTTCAGTCCTAGGCACTCAAAGGGCACTAAGCATAGAGTGTGAAAACTGAGTTTCCCTGAGAGCTGCTTGGAAGCCTGATGGTGTGTGAAGTTAGTGAGCCAAATGGAGTTGTTCTCCCACAAGAGCCACTCGGCTGATCCTTCTTCAATATGCCCTTCAGCAACATGCAGTGTTTCCTTGATTGAATTAGCTCTCACACCAATATTTGCGTCTAGAGCCTTTGCATTGATGGCTATCTGAAAACGGCTGTGGCGCTGAAGTTGCCTGTGAATGTGGAGTTGGTGGCATGTGAAACCCGCATGTGGAGCATTCGTTTGTGTGGGATGCTCTACCAGGTTCATTCCTAGATAATGCACTCAAAGGGCACTAAGCATAGAGTGTGAAAACTGAGTTTCCTTGAGAGCTGCTTGGAAGCCTGATGGTGTGTGAAGTTAGTGAGCCAAATGGAGTTGTTCTCCCACAAGAACCACTCGGCTGATCCTTCTTCAATATGCCCTTCACCAACATGCAGTGTTTCCTTGATTGAATTAGCTCTCACACCAATATTTGCGTCTAGAGCCTTTGCATTGAGGGCTATCTGAAAATGGCTGTGGCGCTGAAGTTGCCTGTGAATGTGGAGTTGGTGGCATGTGAAACCCGCATGTGGAGCATTCGTTTGTGTGGGATGCTCTACCAGGTTCATTCCTAGATAATGCACTCAAAGGGCACTAAGCATAGAGTGTGAAAACTGAGTTTCCTTGAGAGCTGCTTGGAAGCCTGATGGTGTGTGAAGTTAGTGAGCCAAATGGAGTTGTTCTCCCACAAGACCAACTTGGCTAATCCTTCTTCAATATGCCCTTCACCAACATGCAGTGTTTCCTTGATTGAATTAGCTCTCACACCAATATTTGCGTCTAGAGCCTTTGCATTGAGGGCTATCTGAAAACGGCTGTGGCGCTGAAGTTGCCTGTGAATGTGGAGTTGGTGGCATGTGAAACCCGCATGTGGAGCATTCGTTTGTGTGGGATGCTCTACCAGGTTCATTCCTAGATAATGCACTCAAAGGGCACTAAGCATAGAGTGTGAAAACTGAGTTTCCTTGAGAGCTGCTTGGAAGCCTGATGGTGTGTGAAGTTAGTGAGCCAAATGAAGTTGTTCTCCCACAAGACCCACTCGGCTAATCCTTCTTCAATATGCCCTTCACCAACATGCAGTGTTTCCTTGATTGAATTAGCTCTCACACCAATATTTGCGTCTAGAGCCTTTGCATTGAGGGCTATCTGAAAGCAGCTGTGGTGCTGAAGTTGCCTGTGAATGTGGAGTTGGTGGCATGTGAAACCCGCATGTGGAGCATTCGTTTGTGTGGGATGCTCTACCAGGTTCATTCCTAGATAATGCACTCAAAGGGCACTAAGCATAGAGTGTGAAAACTGAGTTTCCTTGAGAGCTGCTTGGAAGCGTGATGGTGTGTGAAGTTAGTGAGCCAAATGGAGTTGTTTTCCCACAAGAACCACTCGGCTGATCCTTCTTCAATATGCCCTTCTCCAACATGCACTGTTTCCTTGATTGAATTAGCTCTCACACCAATATTTGCGTCTAGAGCCTTTGCATTGAGGGCTATCTGAAAATGGCTGTGGCGCTGAAGTTGCCTGTGAATGTGGAGTTGGTGGCATGTGAAACCCGCATGTGGAGCATTCGTTTGTGTGGGATGCTCTACCAGGTTCATTCCTAGATAATGCATTGAAAGGGCACTAAGCATAGAGTGTGGAAACTGAGTTTCCTTGAGAGCTGCTTGGAAGCCTGATGGTGTGTGAAGTTAGTGAGCCAAATGGAGTTGTTCTCCCACAAGAACCACTCGGCTGATCCTTCTTCAATATGCCCTTCACCAACATGCAGTGTTTCCTTGATTGAATTAGCTCTCACACCAATATTTGTGTCTAGAGCCTTTGCATTGAGGGCTATCTGAAAATGGCTGTGGCGCTGAAGTTGCCTGTGAATGTGGAGTTGGTGGCATGTGAAACCCGCATGTGGAGCATTCGTTTGTGTGGGATGCTCTACCAGGTTCATTCCTAGATAATGCACTCAAAGGGCACTAAGCATAGAGTGTGAAAACTGAGTTTCCTTGAGAGCTGCTTGGAAGCCTGATGGTGTGTGAAGTTAGTGAGCCAAATGGAGTTGTTCTCCCACAAGACCCACTCGGCTAATCCTTCTTCAATATGCCCTTCACCAACATGCAGTGTTTCCTTGATTGAATTAGCTCTCACACCAATATTTGCGTCTAGAGCCTTTGCATTGAGGGCTATCTGAAAACGGTTGTGGCGCTGAAGTTGCCTGTGAATGTGGAGTTTGTGGCATGTGAAACCCGCATGTGGAGCATTCGTTTGTGTGGGATGCTCTACCAGGTTCATTCCTAGATAATGCAGTGAAAGGGCACTAAGCATAGAGTGTGAAAACTGAGTTTCCTTGAGAGCTGCTTGGAAGCCTGATGGTGTGTGAAGTTAGTGAGCCAAATGGAGTTGTTCTCCCACAAGAACCAGTCGGCTAATCCTTCTTCAATATGCCCTTCACCAACATGCAGTGTTTCCTTGATTGAATTAGCTCTCACACCAATATTTGCGTCGAGAGCCTTTGCATTGAGGGCTATCTGAAAATGGCTGTGGCGCTGAAGTTGCCTGTGAATGTGGAGTTGGTGGCATGTGAAACCCGCATGTGGAGCATTCGTTTGTGTGGGATGCTCACCAAGTTTTATTTCAGTCCTAGGCACTCAAAGGGCACTAAGCATAGACTGTGGAAACTGAGTTTCCTTGAGAGATGCTTGGAAGCCTGATGGTGTGTGAAGTTAGTGAGCCAAATGGAGTTGTTCTCCCACAAGAACCACTCGGCTGATTCTTCTTCAATATGCCCTTCACCAACATGCAGTGTTTCCTTGATTGAATTAGCTCTCACACCAATATTTGCGTCTAGAGCCTTTGCATTGAGGGCTATCTGAAAACGGCTGTGGCGCTGAAGTTGCCTGTGAATGTGGAGTTGGTGGCATGTGAAACCCGCATGTGGAGCATTCGTTTGTGTGGGATGCTCTACCAGGTTCATTCCTAGATAATGCACTCAAAGGGCACTAAGCATAGAGTGTGAAAACTGAGTTTCCTTGAGAACTGCTTGGAAGCGTGATGGTGTGTGAAGTTAGTGAGCCAAATGGAGTTGTTTTCCCACAAGAACCACTCGGCTGATCCTTCTTCAATATGCCCTTCTCCAACATGCACTGTTTCCTTGATTGAATTAGCTCTCTCACCAATATTTGCGTCTAGAGCCTTTGCATTGAGGGCTATCTGAAAATGGCTGTGGCGCTGAAGTTGCCTGTGAATGTGGAGTTGGTGGCATGTGAAACCCGCATGTGGAGCATTCGTTTGTGTGGGATGCTCTACCAGGTTCATTCCTAGATAATGCTTTGAAAGGGCACTAAGCATAGAGTGTGGAAACTGAGTTTCCTTGAGAGCTGCTTGGAAGCCTGATGGTGTGTGAACTTAGTGAGCCAAATGGAGTTGTTCTTCCACAAGAACCACTCGGCTGATCCTTCTTCAATATGCCCTTCACCAACATGCAGTGTTTCCTTGATTGAATTAGCTCTCACACCAATATTTGCGTCTAGAGCCTTTGCATTGAGGGCTATCTGAAAACGGCTGTGGCGCTGAAGTTGCCTGTGAATGTGGAGTTGGTGGCATGTGAAACCCGCATGTGGAGCATTCGTTTGTGTGGGATGCTCTACCAGGTTCATTCCTAGATAATGCACTCAAAGGGCACTAAGCATAGAGTGTGAAAACTGAGTTTCCCTGAGAGCTGCTTGGAAGCCTGATGGTGTGTGAAGTTAGTGAGCCAAATGGAGTTGTTCTCCCACAAGAACCACTTGGCTGATCCTTCTTCAATATGCCCTTCACCAACATGCAGTGTTTCCTTGATTGAATTAGCTCTCACACCAATATTTGCGTCTAGAGCCTTTGCATTGAGGGCTATCTGAAAACGGCTGTGGCGCTGAAGTTGCCTGTGAATGTGGAGTTGGTGGCATGTGAAACCCGCATGTGGAGCATTCGTTTGTGTGGGATGCTTTACCAGGTTCATTCCTAGATAATGCACTCAAAGGGCACTAAGTTTAGAGTGTGTAAACTGAGTTTCCTTGAGAGCTGCTTGGAAGCCTGATGGTGTGTGAAGTTAGTGAGCCAAATGGAGTTGTTCTCCCACAAGAACCACTCGGCTGATCCTTCTTCAATATGCCCTTCACCAACATGCAGTGTTTCCTTGATTGAATTAGCTCTCACACCAATATTTGCGTCTAGAGCCTTTGCATTGAGGGCTATCTGAAAATGGCTGTGGCGCTGAAGTTGCCTGTGAATGTGGAGTTGGTGGCATGTGAAACCCGCATGTGGAGCATTCGTTTGTGTGGGATGCTCTACCAGGTTCATTCCTAGATAATGCATTGAAAGGGCACTAAGCATAGAGTGTGGAAACTGAGTTTCCTTGAGAGCTGCTTGGAAGCCTGATGGTGTGTGAAGTTAGTGAGCCAAATGGAGTTGTTCTCCCACAAGAACCACTCGGCTGATCCTTCTTCAATATGCCCTTCACCAACATGCAGTGTTTCCTTGATTGAATTAGCTCTCACACCAATATTTGCGTCTAGAGCCTTTGCATTGAGGGCTATCTGAAAACGGCTGTGGCGCTGAAGTTGCCTGTGAATGTGGAGTTGGTGGCATGTGAAACCCGCATGTGGAGCATTCGTTTGTGTGGGATGCTCTACCAGGTTCATTCCTAGATAATGCACTCAAAGGGCACTAAGCATAGAGTGTGAAAACTGAGTTTCCCTGAGAGCTGCTTGGAAGCCTGATGGTGTGTGAAGTTAGTGAGCCAAATGGAGTTGTTCTCCCACAAGAGCCACTCGGCTGATCCTTCTTCAATATGCCCTTCACCAACATGCAATGTTTCCTTGATTGAATTAGCTCTCACACCAATATTTGCGTCTAGAGCCTTTGCATTGAGGGCTATCTGAAAACGGCTGTGGCGCTGAAGTTGCCTGTGAATGTGGAGTTGGTGGCATGTGAAACCCGCATGTGGAGCATTCTTTTGTGTTTAATGCTCTACCAGGTTCATTCCTAGATAATGCACTCAAAGGGCACTAAGTATAGAGTGTGAAAACTGAGTTTCCTTGAGAGCTGCTTGGAAGCCTGATGGTGTGTGAAGTTAGTGAGCCAAATGGAGTTGTTCTCCCACAAGAACCACTCGGCTGATCCTTCTTCAATATGCCCTTCACCAACATGCAGTGTTTCCTTGATTGAATTAGCTCTCACACCAATATTTGCGTCGAGAGCCTTTGCATTGAGGGCTATCTGAAAATGGCTGTGGCGCTGAAGTTGCCTGTGAATGTGGAGTTGGTGGCATGTGAAACCCGCATGTGGAGCATTCGTTTGTGTGGGATGCTCACCAAGTTTTATTTCAGTCCTAGGCACTCAAAGGGCACTAAGCATAGACTGTGGAAACTGAGTTTCCTTGAGAGCTGCTTGGAAGCCTGATGGTGTGTGAAGTTAGTGAGCCAAATGGAGTTGTTCTCCCACAAGAACCACTCGGCTGATTCTTCTTCAATATGCCCTTCACCAACATGCAGTGTTTCCTTGATTGAATTAGCTCTCACACCAATATTTGCGTCTAGAGCCTTTGCATTGAGGGCTATCTGAAAACGGCTGTGGCGCTGAAGTTGCCTGTGAATGTGGAGTTGGTGGCATGTGAAACCCGCATGTGGAGCATTCGTTTGTGTGGGATGCTCTACCAGGTTCATTCCTAGATAATGCACTCAAAGGGCACTAAGCATAGAGTGTGAAAACTGAGTTTCCTTGAGAACTGCTTGGAAGCGTGATGGTGTGTGAAGTTAGTGAGCCAAATGGAGTTGTTTTCCCACAAGAACCACTCGGCTGATCCTTCTTCAATATGCCCTTCTCCAACATGCACTGTTTCCTTGATTGAATTAGCTCTCTCACCAATATTTGCGTCTAGAGCCTTTGCATTGAGGGCTATCTGAAAATGGCTGTGGCGCTGAAGTTGCCTGTGAATGTGGAGTTGGTGGCATGTGAAACCCGCATGTGGAGCATTCGTCTGTGTGGGATGCTCTACCAGGTTCATTCCTAGATAATGCTTTGAAAGGGCACTAAGCATAGAGTGTGGAAACTGAGTTTCCTTGAGAGCTGCTTGGAAGCCTGATGGTGTGTGAACTTAGTGAGCCAAATGGAGTTGTTCTCCCACAAGAACCACTCGGCTGATCCTTCTTCAATATGCCCTTCACCAACATGCAGTGTTTCCTTGATTGAATTAGCTCTCACACCAATATTTGCGTCTAGAGCCTTTGCATTGAGGGCTATCTGAAAACGGCTGTGGCGCTGAAGTTGCCTGTGAATGTGGAGTTGGTGGCATGTGAAACCCGCATGTGGAGCATTCGTTTGTGTGGGATGCTCTACCAGGTTCATTCCTAGATAATGCACTCAAAGGGCACTAAGCATAGAGTGTGAAAACTGAGTTTCCCTGAGAGCTGCTTGGAAGCCTGATGGTGTGTGAAGTTAGTGAGCCAAATGGAGTTGTTCTCCCACAAGAACCACTTGGCTGATTCTTCTTCAATATGCCCTTCACCAACATGCAGTGTTTCCTTGATTGAATTAGCTCTCACACCAATATTTGCGTCTAGAGCCTTTGCATTGAGGGCTATCTGAAAACGGCTGTGGCGCTGAAGTTGCCTGTGAATGTGGAGTTGGTGGCATGTGAAACCCGCATGTGGAGCATTCGTTTGTGTGGGATGCTCTACCAGGTTCATTCCTAGATAATGCACTCAAAGGGCACTAAGTTTAGAGTGTGTAAACTGAGTTTCCTTGAGAGCTGCTTGGAAGCCTGATGGTGTGTGAAGTTAGTGAGCCAAATGGAGTTGTTCTCCCACAAGAACCACTCGGCTGATCCTTCTTCAATATGCCCTTCACCAACATGCAGTGTTTCCTTGATTGAATTAGCTCTCACACCAATATTTGCGTCTAGAGCCTTTGCATTGAGGGCTATCTGAAAATGGCTGTGGCGCTGAAGTTGCCTGTGAATGTGGAGTTGGTGGCATGTGAAACCCGCATGTGGAGCATTCGTTTGTGTGGGATGCTCTACCAGGTTCATTCCTAGATAATGCATTGAAAGGGCACTAAGCATAGAGTGTGTAAACTGAGTTTCCTTGAGAGCTGCTTGGAAGCCTGATGGTGTGTGAAGTTAGTGAGCCAAATGGAGTTGTTCTCCCACAAGAACCACTCGGCTGATCCTTCTTCAATATGCCCTTCACCAACATGCAGTGTTTCCTTGATTGAATTAGCTCTCACACCAATATTTGCGTCTAGAGCCTTTGCATTGAGGGCTATCTGAAAACGGCTGTGGCGCTGAAGTTGCCTGTGAATGTGGAGTTGGTGGCATGTGAAACCCGCATGTGGAGCATTCTTTTGTGTTTAATGCTCTACCAGGTTCATTCCTAGATAATGCACTCAAAGGGCACTAAGTATAGAGTGTGAAAACTGAGTTTCCTTGAGAGCTGCTTGGAAGCCTGATGGTGTGTGAAGTTAGTGAGCCAAATGGAGTTGTTCTCCCACAAGAACCACTCGGCTGATCCTTCTTCAATATGCCCTTCACCAACATGCAGTGTTTCCTTGATTGAATTAGCTCTCACACCAATATTTGCGTCTAGAGCCTTTGCATTGAGGTCTATCTGAAAATGGCTGTGGCGCTGAAGTTGCCTGTGAATGTGGAGTTGGTGGCATGTGAAACCCGCATGTGGAGCATTCGTTTGTGTGGGATGCTCACCAAGCTTCATTTCAGTCCTAGGCACTCAAAGGGCACTAAGCATAGAGTGTGAAAACTGAGTTTCCTTGAGAGCTGCTTGGAAGCCTGATGGTGTGTGAAGTTAGTGAGCCAAATGGAGTTGTTCTCCCACAAGACCCACTCGGCTAATCCTTCTTCAATATGCCCTTCACCAACATGCAGTGTTTCCTTGATTGAATTAGCTCTCACACAAATATTTGCGTCTAGAGCCTTTGCATTGAGGGCTATCTGAAAGCGGCTGTGGCGCTGAAGTTGCCTGTGAATGTGCAGTTGGTGGCATGTGAAACCCGCATGTGGAGCATTCGTTAGTGTGGGATACTCTACCAGGTTCATTCCTAGATAATGCACTCAAAGGGCACTAAGCATAGAGTGTGAAAACTGAGTTTCCTTGAGAGCTGCTTGGAAGCTGATGGTGTGTGAAGTTAGTGAGCCAAATGGAGTTGTTCTCCCACAAGAACCACTCGGCTGATCCTTCTTCAATATGCCCTTCACCAACATGCAGTGTTTCCTTGATTGAATTAGCTCTCACACCAATATTTGCGTCTAGAGCCTTTGCATTGAGGGCTATCTGAAAATGGCTGTGGCGCTGAAGTGCCTGTGAATGTGGAGTTGGTGGCATGTGAAACCCGCATGTGGAGCATTCGTTTGTGTGGGATGCTCTACCAGGTTCATTCCTAGATAATGCACTCAAAGGGCACTAAGCATAGAGTGTGAAAACTGAGTTTCCTTGAGAGCTGCTTGGAAGCCTGATGGTGTGTGAAGTTAGTGAGCCAAATGGAGTTGTTCTCCCACAAGACCACTTGGCTAATCCTTCTTCAATATGCCCTTCACCAACATGCAGTGTTTCCTTGATTGAATTAGCTCTCACACCAATATTTGCGTCTAGAGCCTTTGCATTGAGGGCTATCTGAAAACGGCTGTGGCGCTGAAGTTGCCTGTGAATGTGGAGTTGGTGGCATGTGAAACCCGCATGTGGAGCATTCGTTTGTGTGGGATGCTCACCAAGTTTTATTTCAGTCCTAGGCACTCAAAGGGCACTAAGCATAGAGTGTGAAAACTGAGTTTCCTTGAGAGCTGCTTGGAAGCTTGATGGTGTGTGAAGTTAGTGAGCCAAATGGAGTTGTTCTCCCACAAGAACCACTCGGCTGATTCTTCTTCAATATGCCCTTCACCAACATGCAGTGTTTCCTTGATTGAATTAGCTCTCACACCAATATTTGCGTCTAGAGCCTTTGCATTGAGGGCTATCTGAAAGCAGCTGTGGCGCTGAAGTTGCCTGTGAATGTGGAGTTGGTGGCATGTGAAACCCGCATGGTTCATTCCTAGATAATGCACTCAAAGGGCACTAAGCATAGAGTGTGAAAACTGAGTTTCCTTGAGAGCTGCTTGGAAGCCTGATGGTGTGTGAAGTTAGTGAGCCAAATGGAGTTGTTTTCCCACAAGAACCACTCGGCTGATCCTTCTTCAATATGCCCTTCTCCAACATGCAGTGTTTCCTTGATTGAATTAGCTCTCACACCAATATTTGCGTGTAGAGCCTTTGCATTGAGGGCTATCTGAAAGCGGCCTTGGCGCTGAAGTTGCCTGTGAATGTGGAGTTGGTGGCATGTGAAACCCGCATGTGGAGCATTCGTTTGTGTGGGATGCTCTACCAGGTTCATTCCTAGATAATGCATTGAAAGGGCACTAAGCATAGAGTGTGGAAACTGAGTTTCCTTGAGAGTTGCTTGGAAACCTGATGGTGTGTGAAGTTAGTGAGCCAAATGGAGTTGTTCTCCCACAAGAACCACTCGGCTGATCCTTCTTCAATATGCCCTTCACCAACATGCAGTGTTTCCTTGATTGAATTAGCTCTCACACCAATATTTGTGTCTAGAGCCTTTGCATTGAGGGCTATCTGAAAATGGCTGTGGCGCTGAAGTTGCCTGTGAATGTGGAGTTGGTGGCATGTGAAACCCGCATGTGGAGCATTCGTTTGTGTGGGATGCTCTACCAGGTTCATTCCTAGATAATGCACTCAAAGGGCACTAAGCATAGAGTGTGAAAACTGAGTTTCCTTGAGAGCTGCTTGGAAGCCTGATGGTGTGTGAAGTTAGTGAGCCAAATGGAGTTGTTCTCCCACAAGACCCACTCGGCTGATCCTTCTTCAATATGCCCTTCACCAACATGCAGTGTTTCCTTGATTGAATTAGCTCTCACACCAATATTTGCGTCTAGAGCCTTTGCATTGAGGGCTATCTGAAAACGGTTGTGGCGCTGAAGTTGCCTGTGAATGTGGAGTTGGTGGCATGTGAAACCCGCATGTGGAGCATTCTTTTGTGTTTAATGCTCTACCAGGTTCATTCCTAGATAATGCACTCAAAGGGAACTAAGTATAGAGTGTGAAAACTGAGTTTCCTTGAGAGCTGCTTGGAAGCCTGATGGTGTGTGAAGTTAGTGAGCCAAATGGAGTTGTTCTCCCACAAGAACCACTCGGCTGATCCTTCTTCAATATGCCCTTCACAAACATGCAGTGTTTCCTTGATTGAATTAGCTCTCACACCAATATTTGCGTCTAGAGCCTTTGCATTGAGGTCTATCTGAAAATGGCTGTGGCGCTGAAGTTGCCTGTGAATGTGGAGTTGGTGGCATGTGAAACCCGCATGTGGAGCATTCGTTTGTGTGGGATGCTCACCAAGCTTCATTTCAGTCCTAGGCACTCAAAGGGCACTAAGCATAGAGTGTGAAAACTGAGTTTCCTTGAGAGCTGCTTGGAAGCCTGATGGTGTGTGAAGTTAGTGAGCCAAATGGAGTTGTTCTCCCACAAGACCCACTCGGCTAATCCTTCTTCAATATGCCCTTCACCAACATGCAGTGTTTCCTTGATTGAATTAGCTCTCACACAAATATTTGCGTCTAGAGCCTTTGCATTGAGGGCTATCTGAAAGCGGCTGTGGCGCTGAAGTTGCCTGTGAATGTGCAGTTGGTGGCATGTGAAACCCGCATGTGGAGCATTCGTTTGTGTGGGATGCTCTACCAGGTTCATTCCTAGATAATGCAGTGAAAGGGCACTAAGTATAGAGTGTGAAAACTGAGTTTCCTTGAGAGCTGCTTGGAAGCCTGATGGTGTGTGAAGTTAGTGAGCCAAATGGAGTTGTTCTCCCACAAGAACCACTCGGCTGATCCTTCTTCAATATGCCCTTCACCAACATGCAGTGTTTCCTTGATTGAATTAGCTCTCACACCAATATTTGCGTCTAGAGCCTTTGCATTGAGGGCTATCTGAAAATGGCTGTGGCGCTGAAGTTGCCTGTGAATGTGGAGTTGGTGGCATGTGAAACCCGCATGTGGAGCATTCGTTTGTGTGGGATGCTCTACCAGGTTCATTCCTAGATAATGCACTCAAAGGGCACTAAGCATAGAGTGTGAAAACTGAGTTTCCTTGAGAGCTGCTTGGAAGCCTGATGGTGTGTGAAGTTAGTGAGCCAAATGGAGTTGTTCTCCCACAAGACCCACTTGGCTAATCCTTCTTCAATATGCCCTTCACCAACATGCAGTGTTTCCTTGATTGAATTAGCTCTCACACCAATATTTGTGTCTAGAGCCTTTGCATTGAGGGCTATCTGAAAACGGCTGTGGCGCTGAAGTTGCCTGTGAATGTGGAGTTGGTGGCATGTGAAACCCGCATGTGGAGCATTCGTTTGTGTGGGATGCTGTACCAGGTTCATTCCTAGATAATGCACTCAAAGGGCACTAAGCATAGAGTGTGAAAACTCAGTTTCCTTGAGAGCTGCTTGGAAGCCT
Source organism: Ochotona princeps (assembly GCF_030435755.1). Lineage (NCBI taxonomy): Eukaryota > Metazoa > Chordata > Mammalia > Lagomorpha > Ochotonidae > Ochotona > Ochotona princeps. The sequence continues at coordinate 25,325 of NW_026696217.1, read as the reverse complement.
GATGGTGTGTGAAGTTAGTGAGCCAAATGAAGTTGTTCTCCCACAAGACCCACTCGGCTAATCCTTCTTCAATATGCCCTTCACCAACATGCAGTGTTTCCTTGATTGAATTAGCTCTCACACCAATATTTGCGTCTAGAGCCTTTGCATTGAGGGCTATCTGAAAGCAGCTGTGGCGCTGAAGTTGCCTGTGAATGTGGAGTTGGTGGCATGTGAAACCCGCATGTGGAGCATTCGTTTGTGTGGAATGCTCTACCAGGTTCATTCCTAGATAATGCACTCAAAGGGCACTAAGCATAGAGTGTGAAAACTGAGTTTCCTTGAGAGCTGCTTGGAAGCCTGATGGTGTGTGAAGTTAGTGAGCCAAATGGAGTTGTTCTCCCACAAGACCCACTCAGCTAATCCTTCTTCAATATGCCCTTCACCAACATGCAGTGTTTCCTTGATTGAATTAGCTCTCACACAAATATTTGCGTCTAGAGCCTTTGCATTGAGGGCTATCTGAAAGCGGCTGTGGCGCTGAAGTTGCCTGTGAATGTGCAGTTGGTGGCATGTGAAACCCGCATGTGGAGCATTCGTTTGTGTGGGATGCTCTACCAGGTTCATTCCTAGATAATGCATTGAAAGGGCACTAAGCATAGAGTGTGAAAACTGAGTTTCCTTGAGAGCTGCTTGGAAGCCTGATGGTGTGTGAAGTTAGTGAGCCAAATGGAGTTGTTCTCCCACAAGAACCACTCGGCTGATCCTTCTTCAATATGCCCTTCACCAACATGCAGTGTTTCCTTGATTGAATTAGCTCTCACACCAATATTTGCGTCTAGAGCCTTTGCATTGAGGGCTATCTGAAAACGGCTGTGGCGCTGAAGTTGCCTGTGAATGTGGAGTTGGTGGCATGTGAAACCCGCATGTGGAGCATTCGTTTGTGTGGGATGCCTACCAGGTCCATTCCTAGATAATGCACTCAAAGGGCACTAAGCATAGAGTGTGAAAACTGAGTTTCCTTGAGAGCTGCTTGGAAGCCTGATGGTGTGTGAAGTTAGTGAGCCAAATGTAGTTGTTCTCCCACAAGAACCACTCGGCTGATCCTTCCTCAATATGCCCTTCACCAACATGCAGTGTTTCCTTGATTGAATTAGCTCTCACACCAATATTTGCGTCTAGAGCCTTTGCATTGAGGGCTATCTGAAAATGGCTGTGGCGCTGAATTTGCCTGTGAATGTGGAGTTGGTGGCATGTGAAACCCGCATGTGGAGCATCCGTTTGTGTGGGATGCTCTACCAGGTTCATTCCTAGATAATGAACTCAAAGGGCACTAAGCATAGAGTGTGAAAACTGAGTTTCCTTGAGAGCTGCTTGGAAGCCTGAAGGTGTGTGAAGTTAGTGAGCCAAATGGAGTTGTTCTCCCACAAGACCCACTCGGCTAATCCTTCTTCCATATGCCCTTCACCAACATGCAGTGTTTCCTTGATTGAATTAGCTCTCACACCAATATTTGCGTCTAGAGCCTTTGCATTGAGGGCTATCTGAAAACGGCTGTGGCGCTGAAGTTGCCTGTGAATGTGGAGTTGGTGGCATGTGAAACCCGCATGTGGAGCATTCGTTTGTGTGGGATGCTCTACCAGGTTCATTCCTAGATAATGCACTCAAAGGGCACTAAGCATAGAGTGTGAAAACTGAGTTTCCTTGAGAGCTGCTTGGAAGCCTGATGGTGTGTGAAGTTAGTGAGCCAAATGGAGTTGTTCTCCCACAAGAACCACTCGGCTGATCCTTCTTCAATATGCCCTTCACCAACATGCAGTGTTTCCTTGATTGAATTAGCTCTCACACAAATATTTGCGTCTAGAGCCTTTGCATTGAGGGCTATCTGAAAATGGCTGTGGCGCTGAAGTTGCCTGTGAATGTGGAGTTGGTGGCATGTGAAACCCGCATGTGGAGCATTCGTTTGTGTGGGATGCTCTACCAGGTTCATTCCTAGATAATGCAGTGAAAAGGGCACTAAGCATAGAGTGTGAAAACTGAGTTTCCTTGAGAGCTGCTTGGAAGCCTGATGGTGTGTGAAGTTAGTGAGCCAAATGGAGTTGTTCTCCCACAAGAACCACTCGGCTAATCCTTCTTCAATATGCCCTTCACCAACATGCAGTGTTTCCTTGATTGAATTAGCTCTCACACCAATATTTGCGTCTAGAGCCTCTGCATTGAGGGGTATCTGAAAACGGCTGTGGCGCTGATGTTGCCTGTGAATGTGGAGTTGGTGGCATGTGAAACCCGCATGTGGAGCATTCGTTTGTGTGGGATGCTCACCAAGCTTCATTTCAGTCCTAGGCACTCAAAGGGCACTAAGCATAGAGTGTGAAAACTGAGTTTCCTTGAGAGCTGCTTGGAAGCCTGATGGTGTGTGAAGTTAGTGAGCCAAATGGAGTTGTTCTCCCACAAGAACCACTCGGCTGATCCTTCTTCAATATGCCCTTCACCAACATGCAGTGTTTCCTTGATTGAATTAGCTCTCACACCAATATTTGCGTCTAGAGCCTTTGCATTGAGGGCTATCTGAAAACGGCTGTGGCGCTGAAGTTGCCTGTGAATGTGGAGTTGGTGGCATGTGAAACCCGCATGTGGAGCATTCTTTTGTGTTTAATGCTCTACCAGGTCCATTCCTAGATAATGCACTCAAAGGGCACTAAGTATAGAGTGTGAAAACTGAGTTTCCTTGAGAGCTGCTTGGAAGCCTGATGGTGTGTGAAGTTAGTGAGCCAAATGGAGTTGTTCTCCCACAAGAACCACTCGGCTAATCCTTCTTCAATATGCCCTTCACCAACATGCAGTGTTTCCTTGATTGAATTAGCTCTCACACCAATATTTGCGTCTAGAGCCTTTGCATTGATGGCTATCTGAAAACGGCTGTGGCGCTGAAGTTGCCTGTGAATGTGGAGTTGGTGGCATGTGAAACCCGCATGTGGAGCATTCGTTTGTGTGGGATGCTCTACCAGGTTCATTCCTAGATAATGTAGTGAAAGGGCACTAAGCATAGAGTGTGAAAACTGAGTTTCCTTGAGAGCTGCTTGGAAGCCTGATGGTGTGTGAAGTTAGTGAGCCAAATGGAGTTGTTCTCCCACAAGAACCACTCGGCTGATCCTTCTTCAATATGCCCTTCACCAACATGCAGTGTTTCCTTGATTGAATTAGCTCTCACACAAATATTTGCGTCTAGAGCCTTTGCATTGAGGACTATCTGAAAATGGCTGTGGCGCTGAAGTTGCCTGTGAATGTGGAGTTGGTGGCATGTGAAACCCGCATGTGGAGCATTCGTTTGTGTGGGATGCTCTACCAGGTTCATTCCTAGATAATGCACTCAAAGGGCACTAAGCATAGAGTGTGAAAACTGAGTTTCCTTGAGAGCTGCTTGGAAGCCTGATGGTGTGTGAAGTTAGTGAGCCAAATGGAGTTGTTCTCCCACAAGACCCACTTGGCTAATCCTTCTTCAATATGCCCTTCAACAACATGCAGTGTTTCCTTGATTGAATTAGCTCTCACACCAATATTTGCGTCTAGAGCCTTTGCATTGAGGGCTATCTGAAAACGGCTGTGGCGCTGAAGTTGCCTGTGAATGTGGAGTTGGTGGCATGTGAAACCCGCATGTGGAGCATTCGTTTGTGTGGGATGCTCACCAAGTTTTATTTCAGTCCTAGGCACTCAAAGGGCACTAAGCATAGAGTGTGAAAACTGAGTTTCCTTGAGAGCTGCTTGGAAGCCTGATGGTGTGTGAAGTTAGTGAGCCAAATGAAGTTGTTCTCCCACAAGACCCACTCGGCTAATCCTTCTTCAATATGCCCTTCACCAACATGCAGTGTTTCCTTGATTGAATTAGCTCTCACACCAATATTTGCGTCTAGAGCCTTTGCATTGAGGGCTATCTGAAAGCAGCTGTGGCGCTGAAGTTGCCTGTGAATGTGGAGTTGGTGGCATGTGAAACCCGCATGTGGAGCATTCGTTTGTGTGGGATGCTCTACCAGGTTCATTCCTAGATAATGCACTCAAATTGCACTAAGCATAGAGTGTGAAAACTGAGTTTCCTTGAGAGCTGCTTGGAAGCCTGATGGTGTGTGAAGTTAGTGAGCCAAATGGAGTTGTTTTCCCACAAGAACCACTCGGCTGATCCTTCTTCAATATGCCCTTCTCCAACATGCACTGTTTCCTTGATTGAATTAGCTCTCACATCAATATTTGCGTCTAGAGCCTTTGCATTGAGGGCTATCTGAAAATGGCTGTGGCGCTGAAGTTGCCTGTGAATGTGGAGTTGGTGGCATGTGAAACCCGCATGTGGAGCATTCGTTTGTGTGGGATGCTCTACCAGGTTCATTCCTAGATAATGCATTGAAAGGGCACTAAGCATAGAGTGTGGAAACTGAGTTTTCTTGAGAGCTGCTTGGAAGCCTGATGGTGTGTGAAGTTAGTGAGCCAAATGGAGTTGTTCTCCCACAAGAACCACTCGGCTGATCCTTCTTCAATATGCCCTTCACCAACATGCAGTGTTTCCTTGATTGAATTAGCTCTCACACCAATATTTGTGTCTAGAGCCTTTGCATTGAGGGCTATCTGAAAATGGCTGTGGCGCTGAAGTTGCCTGTGAATGTGGAGTTGGTGGCATGTGAAACCCGCATGTGGAGCATTCGTTTGTGTGGGATGCTCTACCAGGTTCATTCCTAGATAATGCACTCAAAGGGCACTAAGCATAGAGTGTGAAAACTGAGTTTCCTTGAGAGCTGCTTGGAAGCCTGATGGTGTGTGAAGTTAGTGAGCCAAATGGAGTTGTTCTCCCACAAGACCAACTTGGCTAATCCTTCTTCAATATGCCCTTCAACAACATGCAGTGTTTCCTTGATTGAATTAGCTCTCACACCAATATTTGCGTCTAGAGCCTTTGCATTGAGGGCTATCTGAAAACGGTTGTGGCGCTGAAGTTGCCTGTGAATGTGGAGTTGGTCCCATGTGAAACCCGCATGTGGAGCATTCGTTTGTGTGGGATGCTCTACCAGGTTCATTCCTAGATAATGCAGTGAAAGGGCACTAAGCATAGAGTGTGAAAACTGAGTTTCCTTGAGAGCTGCTTGGAAGCCTGATGGTGTGTGAAGTTAGTGAGCCAAATGGAGTTGTTCTCCCACAAGAACCAGTCGGCTAATCCTTCTTCAATATGCCCTTCACCAACATGCAGTGTTTCCTTGATTGAATTAGCTCTCACACCAATATTTGCATCTAGAGCCTTTGCATTGAGGGCTATCTGAAAATGGCTGTGGCGCTGAAGTTGCCTGTGAATGTGGAGTTGGTGGCATGTGAAACCCGCATGTGGAGCATTCGTTTGTGTGGGATGCTCACCAAGTTTTATTTCAGTCCTAGGCACTCAAAGGGCACTAAGCATAGACTGTGGAAACTGAGTTTCCTTGAGAGCTGCTTGGAAGCCTGATGGTGTGTGAAGTTAGTGAGCCAAATGGAGTTGTTCTCCCACAAGAACCACTCGGCTGATTCTTCTTCAATATGCCCTTCACCAACATGCAGTGTTTCCTTGATTGAATTAGCTCTCTCACCAATATTTGCGTCTAGAGCCTTTGCATTGAGGGCTATCTGAAAATGGCTGTGGCGCTGAAGTTGCCTGTGAATGTGGAGTTGGTGGCATGTGAAACCCGCATGTGGAGCATTCGTCTGTGTGGGATGCTCTACCAGGTTCATTCCTAGATAATGCATTGAAAGGGCACTAAGCATAGAGTGTGGAAATTGAGTTTCCTTGAGAGCTGCTTGGAAGCCTGATGGTGTGTGAACTTAGTGAGCCAAATGGAGTTGTTCTCCCACAAGAACCACTCGGCTGATCCTTCTTCAATATGCCCTTCACCAACATGCAGTGTTTCCTTGATTGAATTAGCTCTCACACCAATATTTGCGTCTAGAGCCTTTGCATTGAGGGCTATCTGAAAACGGCTGTGGCGCTGAAGTTGCCTGTGAATGTGGAGTTGGTGGCATGTGAAACCCGCATGTGGAGCATTCGTTTGTGTGGGATGCTCTACCAGGTTCATTCCTAGATAATGCACTCAAAGGGCACTAAGCATAGAGTGTGAAAACTGAGTTTCCCTGAGAGCTGCTTGGAAGCCTGATGGTGTGTGAAGTTAGTGAGCCAAATGGAGTTGTTCTCCCACAAGAACCACTCGGCTGATTCTTCTTCAATATGCCCTTCACCAACATGCAGTGTTTCCTTGATTGAATTAGCTCTCACACCAATATTGGCGTCTAGAGCCTTTGCATTGAGGGCTATCTGAAAACGGCTGTGGCGCTGAAGTTGCCTGTGAATGTGGAGTTGGTGGCATGTGAAACCCGCATGTGGAGCATTCGTTTGTGTGGGATGCTCTACCAGGTTCATTCCTAGATAATGCACTCAAAGGGCACTAAGCATAGAGTGTGTAAACTGAGTTTCCTTGAGAGCTGCTTGGAAGCCTGATGGTGTGTGAAGTTAGTGAGCCAAATGGAGTTGTTCTCCCACAAGAACCACTCGGCTGATCCTTCTTCAATATGCCCTTCACCAACATGCAGTGTTTCCTTGATTGAATTAGCTCTCACACCAATATTTGCGTCTAGAGCCTTTGCATTGAGGGCTATCTGAAAATGGCTGTGGCGCTGAAGTTGCCTGTGAATGTGGAGTTGGTGGCATGTGAAACCCGCATGTGGAGCATTCGTTTGTGTGGGATGCTCTACCAGGTTCATTCCTAGATAATGCATTGAAAGGGCACTAAGCATAGAGTGTGGAAACTGAGTTTCCTTGAGAGCTGCTTGGAAGCCTGATGGTGTGTGAAGTTAGTGAGCCAAATGGAGTTGTTCTCCCACAAGAACCACTCGGCTGATCCTTCTTCAATATGCCCTTCACCAACATGCAGTGTTTCCTTGATTGAATTAGCTCTCACACCAATATTTGCGTCTAGAGCCTTTGCATTGAGGGCTATCTGAAAACGGCTGTGGCGCTGAAGTTGCCTGTGAATGTGGAGTTGGTGGCATGTGAAACCCGCATGTGGAGCATTCGTTTGTGTGGGATGCTCTACCAGGTTCATTCCTAGATAATGCACTCAAAGGGCACTAAACATAGAGTGTGAAAACTGAGTTTCCCTGAGGAGCTGCTTGGAAGCCTGATGGTGTGTGAAGTTAGTGAGCCAAATGGAGTTGTTCTCCCACAAGAACCACTCGGCTGATCCTTCTTCAATATGCCCTTCACCAACATGCAATGTTTCCTTGATTGAATTAGCTCTCACACCAATATTTGCGTCTAGAGCCTTTGCATTGAGGGCTATCTGAAAACGGCTGTGGCGCTGAAGTTGCCTGTGAATGTGGAGTTGGTGGCATGTGAAACCCGCATGTGGAGCATTCTTTTGTGTTTAATGCTCTACCAGGTTCATTCCTAGATAATGCACTCAAAGGGCACTAAGTATAGAGTGTGAAAACTGAGTTTCCTTGAGAGCTGCTTGGAAGCCTGATGGTGTGTGAAGTTAGTGAGCCAAATGGAGTTGTTCTCCCACAAGAACCACTCGGCTGATCCTTCTTCAATATGCCCTTCACCAACATGCAGTGTTTCCTTGATTGAATTAGCTCTCACACCAATATTTGCGTCTAGAGCCTTTGCATTGAGGTCTATCTGAAAATGGCTGTGGCGCTGAAGTTGCCTGTGAATGTGGAGTTGGTGGCATGTGAAACCTGCATGTGGAGCATTCGTTTGTGTGGGATGCTCACCAAGCTTCATTTCAGTCCTACGCACTCAAAGGGCACTAAGCATAGAGTGTGAAAACTGAGTTTCCTTGAGAGCTGCTTGGAAGCCTGATGGTGTGTGAAGTTAGTGAGCCAAATGGAGTTGTTCTCCCACAAGACCCACTCGGCTAATCCTTCTTCAATATGCCCTTCACCAACATGCAGTGTTTCCTTGATTGAATTAGCTCTCACACAAATATTTGCGTCTAGAGCCTTTGCATTGAGGGCTATCTGAAAGCGGCTGTGGCGCTGAAGTTGCCTGTGAATGTGCAGTTGGTGGCATGTGAAACCCGCATGTGGAGCATTCGTTTGTGTGGGATGATCTACCAGGTTCATTCCTAGATAATGCATTGAAAGGGCACTAAGCATAGAGTGTGAAAACTGAGTTTCCTTGAGAGCTGCTTGGAAGCGTGATGGTGTGTGAAGTTAGTGAGCCAAATGGAGTTGTTTTCCCACAAGAACCACTCGGCTGATCCTTCTTCAATATGCCCTTCTCCAACATGCACTGTTTCCTTGATTGAATTAGCTCTCACACCAATATTTGCGTGTAGAGCCTTTGCATTGAGGGCTATCTGAAAGCGGCTGTGGCGCTGAAGTTGCCTGTGAATGTGGAGTTGGTGGCATGTGAAACCCGCATGTGGAGCATTCGTTTGTGTGGGATGCTCTACCAGGTTCATTCCTAGATAATGCATTGAAAGAGCACTAAGCATAGAGTGTGGAAACTGAGTTTCCTTGAGAGCTGCTTGGAAGCCTGATGGTGTGTGAAGTTAGTGAGCCAAATGGAGTTGTTCTCCCACAAGAACCACTCGGCTGATCCTTCTTCAATATGCCCTTCACCAACATGCAGTGTTTCCTTGATTGAATTAGCTCTCACACCAATATTTGCGTCTAGAGCCTTTGCATTGAGGGCTATCTGAAAACGGCTGTGGCGCTGAAGTTGCCTGTGAATGTGGAGTTGGTGGCATGTGAAACCCGCATGTGGAGCATTCGTTTGTGTGGGATGCTCTACCAGGTTCATTCCTAGATAATGCACTCAAAGGGCACTAAGCATAGAGTGTGAAAACTGAGTTTCCCTGAGAGCTGCTTGGAAGCCTGATGGTGTGTGAAGTTAGTGAGCCAAATGGAGTTGTTCTCCCACAAGAACCACTCGGCTGATCCTTCTTCAATATGCCCTTCACCAACATGCAGTGTTTCCTTGATTGAATTAGCTCTCACACCAATATTTGCGTCTAGAGCCTTTGCATTGAGGGCTATCTGAAAACGGCTGTGGCGCTGAAGTTGCCTGTGAATGTGGAGTTGGTGGCATGTGAAACCCGCATGTGGAGCATTCGTTTGTGTTTAATGCTCTACCAGGTTCATTCCTAGATAATGAACTCAAAGGGCACTAAGCATAGAGTGTGAAAACTGAGTTTCCTTGAGAGCTGCTTGGAAGCCTGAAGGTGTGTGAAGTTAGTGAGCCAAATGGAGTTGTTCTCCCACAAGAACCACTCGGCTAATCCTTCTTCAATATGCCCTTCACCAACATGCAGTGTTTCCTTGATTGAATTAGCTCTCACACCAATATTTGCGTCTAGAGCCTTTGCATTGAGGGCTATCTGAAAATGGCTGTGGAGCTGAAGTTGCCTGTGAATGTGGAGTTGGTGGCATGTGAAACCCGCATGTGGAGCATTCGTTTGTGTGGGATGCTCTACCAGGTTCATTCCTAGATAATGAACTCAAAGGGCACTAAGCATAGAGTGTGAAAACTGAGTTTCCTTGAGAGCTGCTTGGAAGCCTGAAGGTGTGTGAAGTTAGTGAGCCAAATGGAGTTGTTCTCCCACAAGACCCACTCGGCTAATCCTTCTTCCATATGCCCTTCACCAACATGCAGTGTTTCCTTGATTGAATTAGCTCTCACACCAATATTTGCGTCTAGAGCCTTTGCATTGAGGGCTATCTGAAAACGGCTGTGGCGCTGAAGTTGCCTGTGAATGTGGAGTTGGTGGCATGTGAAACCCGCATGTGGAGCATTCGTTTGTGTGGGATGCTCTACCAGGTTCATTCCTAGATAATGCACTCAAAGGGCACTAAGCATAGAGTGTGAAAACTGAGTTTCCTTGAGAGCTGCTTGGAAGCCTGATGGTGTGTGAAGTTAGTGAGCCAAATGGAGTTGTTCTCCCACAAGAACCACTCGGCTGATCCTTCCTCAATATGCCCTTCACCAACATGCAGTGTTTCCTTGATTGAATTAGCTCTCACACCAATATTTGCGTCTAGAGCCTTTGCATTGAGGGCTATCTGAAAACGGCTGTGGCGCTGAAGTTGCCTGTGAATGTGGAGTTGGTGGCATGTGAAACCCGCATGTGGAGCATTCGTTTGTGTGGGATGCTCTACCAGGTTCATTCCTAGATAATGCAGTGAAAGGGCACTAAGCATAGAGTGTGAAAACTGAGTTTCCTTGAGAGCTGCTTGGAAGCCTGATGGTGTGTGAAGTTAGTGAGCCAAATGGAGTTGTTCTCCCACAAGAACCAGTCGGCTGATCCTTCTTCAATATGCCCTTCACCAACATGCAGTGTTTCCTTGATTGAATTAGCTCTCACACCAATATTTGCGTCTAGAGCCTTTGCATTGAGGGCTATCTGAAAACGGCTGTGGCGCTGAAGTTGCCTGTGAATGTGGAGTTGGTGGCATGTGAAACCCGCATGTGGAGCATTCGTTTGTGTGGGATGCTCTACCAGGTCCATTCCTAGATAATGCACTCAAAGGGCACTAAGTATAGAGTGTGAAAACTGAGTTTCCTTGAGAGCTGCTTGGAAGCGTGATGGTGTGTGAAGTTAGTGAGCCAAATGTAGTTGTTCTCCCACAAGAACCACTCGGCTGATCCTTCTTCAATATGCCCTTCACCAACATGCAGTGTTTCCTTGATTGAATTAGCTCTCACACCAATATTTGCGTCTAGAGCCTTTGCATTGAGGGTTATCTGAAAATGGCTGTGGCGCTGAAGTTGCCTGTGAATGTGCAGTTGGTGGCATGTGAAACCCGCATGTGGAGCATCCGTTTGTGTGGGATGCTCTACCAGGTTCATTCCTAGATAATGAACTCAAAGGGCACTAAGCATAGAGTGTGAAAACTGAGTTTCCTTGAGAGCTGCTTGGAAGCCTGAAGGTGTGTGAATTTAGTGAGCCAAATGGAGTTGTTCTCCCACAAGACCCACTCGGCTGATCCTTCTTCAACTTGCCCTTCACCAACATGCAGTGTTTCCTTGATTGAATTAGCTCTCACACCAATATTTGCGTCTAGAGCCTTTGCATTGAGGGCTATCTGAAAACGGCTGTGGCGCTGAAGTTGCCTGTGAATGTGGAGTTGGTGGCATGTGAAACCCGCATGTGGAGCATTCGTTTGTGTGGGATGCTCTACCAGGTTCATTCCTAGATAATGCACTCAAAGGGCACTAAGCATAGAGTGTGAAAACTGAGTTTCCTTGAGAGCTGCTTGGAAGCCTGATGGTGTGTGAAGTTAGTGAGCCAAATGGAGTTGTTCTCCCACAAGAACCACTCGGCTGATCCTTCTTCAATATGCCCTTCACCAACATGCAGTGTTTCCTTGATTGAATTAGCTCTCACACAAATATTTGCGTCTAGAGCCTTTGCATTGAGGGCTATCTGAAAATGGCTGTGGCGCTGAAGTTGCCTGTGAATGTGGAGTTGGTGGCATGTGAAACCCGCATGTGGAGCATTCGTTTGTGTGGGATGCTCTACCAGGTTCATTCCTAGATAATGCAGTGAAAGAGCACTAAGCATAGAGTGTGAAAACTGAGTTTCCTTGAGAGCTGCTTGGAAGCCTGATGGTGTGTGAAGTTAGTGAGCCAAATGGAGTTGTTCTCCCACAAGAACCAGTCGGCTAATGCTTCTTCAATATGCCCTTCACCAACATGCAGTGTTTCCTTGATTGAATTAGCTCTCACACCAATATTTGCGTCTAGAGCCTCTGCATTGAGGGGTATCTGAAAACGGCTGTGGCGCTGATGTTGCCTGTGAATGTGGAGTTGGTGGCATGTGAAACCCGCATGTGGAGCATTCGTTTGTGTGGGATGCTCACCAAGCTTCATTTCAGTCCTAGGCACTCAAAGGGCACTAAGCATAGAGTGTGAAAACTGAGTTTCCTTGAGAGCTGCATGGAAGCCTGATGGTGTGTGAAGTTAGTGAGCCAAATGGAGTTGTTCTCCCACAAGAACCACTCGGCTGATCCTTCTTCAATATGCCCTTCACCAACATGCAGTGTTTCCTTGATTGAATTAGCTCTCACACCAATATTTGCGTCTAGAGCCTTTGCATTGAGGGCTATCTGAAAACGGCTGTGGCGCTGAAGTTGCCTGTGAATGTGGAGTTGGTGGCATGTGAAACCCGCATGTGGAGCATTCGTTTGTGTTTAATGCTCTACCAGGTTCATTCCTAGATAATGCACTCAAAGGGCACTAAGTATAGAGTGTGAAAACTGAGTTTCCTTGAGAGCTGCTTGGAAGCCTGATGGTGTGTGAAGTTAGTGAGCCAAATGGAGTTGTTCTCCCACAAGAACCATTCGGCTAATCCTTCTTCAATATGCCCTTCACCAACATGCAGTGTTTCCTTGATTGAATTAGCTCTCACACCAATATTTGCGTCTAGAGCCTTTGCATTGAGGGCTATCTGAAAATGGCTGTGGTGCTGAAGTTGCCTGTGAATGTGGAGTTGGTGGCATGTGAAACCCGCATGTGGAGCATTCGTTTGTGTGGGATGCTCACCAAGTTTTATTTCAGTCCTAGGCACTCAAAGGGCACTAAGCATAGAGTGTGAAAACTGAGTTTCCTTGAGAGCTGCTTGGAAGCCTGATGGTGTGTGAAGTTAGTGAGCCAAATGGAGTTGTTCTCCCACAAGAACCACTCGGCTGATTCTTCTTCAATATGCCCTTCACCAACATGCAGTGTTTCCTTGATTGAATTAGCTCTCACACCAATATTTGCGTCTAGAGCCTTTGCATTGAGGGCTATCTGAAAATGGCTGTGGCGCTGAAGTTGCCTGTGAATGTGGAGTTGGTGGCATGTGAAACCCGCATGTGGAGCATTCGTTTGTGTGGGATGCTCTACCAGGTTCATTCCTAGATAATGCACTCAAAGTTCACTAAGCATAGAGTGTGAAAACTGAGTTTCCTTGAGAGCTGCTTGGAAGCCTGATGGTGTGTGAAGTTAGTGAGCCAAATGGAGTTGTTTTCCCACAAGAACCACTCGGCTGATCCTTCTTCAATATGCCCTTCTCCAACATGCAGTGTTTCCTTGATTGAATTAGCTCTCACACCAATATTTGCGTCTAGAGCCTTTGCATTGAGGGCTATCTGAAAATGGCTGTGGCGCTGAAGTTGCCTGTGAATGTGGAGTTGGTGGCATGTGAAACCCGCATGTGGAGCATTCGTTTGTGTGGGATGCTCTACCAGGTTCATTCCTAGATAATGCATTGAAAGGGCACTAAGCATAGAGTGTGGAAACTGAGTTTCCTTGAGAGCTGCTTGGAAGCCTGATGGTGTGTGAAGTTAGTGAGCCAAATGGAGTTGTTCTCCCACAAGAACCACTCGGCTGATCCTTCTTCAATATGCCCTTCACCAACATGCAGTGTTTCCTTGATTGAATTAGCTCTCACACCAATATTTGCGTCTAGAGCCTTTGCATTGAGGGCTATCTGAAAATGGCTGTGGCGCTGAAGTTGCCTGTGAATGTGGAGTTGGTGTCATGTGAAACCCGCATGTGGAGCATTCGTTTGTGTGGGATGCTCTACCAGGTTCATTCCTAGATAATGCACTCAAAGGGCACTAAGCATAGAGTGTGAAAACTGAGTTTCCTTGAGAGCTGCTTGGAAGCCTGATGGTGTGTGAAGTTAGTGAGCCAAATGGAGTTGTTCTCCCACAAGACCCTCTCGGCTAATCCTTCCTCAATATGCCCTTCACCAACATGCAGTGTTTCCTTGATTGAATTAGCTCTCACACCAATATTTGCGTCTAGAGCCTTTGCATTGAGGGCTATCTGAAAACGGCTGTGGCGCTGAAGTTGCCTGTGAATGTGGAGTTGGTGGCATGTGAAACCCGCATGTGGAGCATTCGTTTGTGTGGGATGCTCTACCAGGTTCATTCCTAGATAATGCACTCAAAGGGCACTAAGCATAGAGTGTGAAAACTGAGTTTCCTTGAGAGCTGCTTGGAAGCCTGATGGTGTGTGAAGTTAGTGAGCCAAATGGAGTTGTTTTCCCACAAGAACCACTCGGCTGATCCTTCTTCAATATGCCCTTCTCCAACATGCAGTGTTTCCTTGATTGAATTAGCTCTCACACCAATATTTGCGTCTAGAGCCTTTGCATTGAGGGCTATCTGAAAATGGCTGTGGCGCTGAAGTTGCCTGTGAATGTGGAGTTGGTGGCATGTGAAACCCGCATGTGGAGCATTCGTTTGTGTGGGATGCTCTACCAGGTTCATTCCTAGATAATGCATTGAAAGGGCACTAAGCATAGAGTGTGGAAACTGAGTTTCCTTGAGAGCTGCTTGGAAGCCTGATGGTGTGTGAAGTTAGTGAGCCAAATGGAGTTGTTCTCCCACAAGAACCACTCGGCTGATCCTTCTTCAATATGCCCTTCACCAACATGCAGTGTTTCCTTGATTGAATTAGCTCTCACACCAATATTTGCGTCTAGAGCCTTTGCATTGAGGGCTATCTGAAAATGGCTGTGGCGCTGAAGTTGCCTGTGAATGTGGAGTTGGTGGCATGTGAAACCCGCATGTGGAGCATTCGTTTGTGTGGGATGCTCTACCAGGTTCATTCCTAGATAATGCAGTGAAAGGGCACTAAGCATAGAGTGTGAAAACTGAGTTTCCTTGAGAGCTGCTTGGAAGCCTGATGGTGTGTGAAGTTAGTGAGGCAAATGGAGTTGTTCTCCCACAAGAACCACTCGGCTGATCCTTCTTCAATATGCCCTTCACCAACATGAAGTGTTTCCTTGATTGAATTAGCTCTCACACCAATATTTGCGTCTAGAGCCTTTGCATTGAGGGCTATCTGAAAACGGCTGTGGCGCTGAAGTTGCCTGTGAATGTGGAGTTGGTGGCATGTGAAACCCGCATGTGGAGCATTCGTTTGTGTGGGATGCTCTACCAGGTTCATTCCTAGATAATGCACTCAAAGGGCACTAAGCATAGAGTGTGAAAACTGAGTTTCCTTGAGAGCTGCTTGGAAGCCTGATGGTGTGTGAAGTTAGTGAGGCAAATGGAGTTGTTCTCCCACAAGAACCACTCGGCTGATCCTTCTTCAATATGCCCTTCACCAACATGAAGTGTTTCCTTGATTGAATTAGCTCTCACACCAATATTTGCGTCTAGAGCCTTTGCATTGAGGGCTATCTGAAAACGGCTGTGGCGCTGAAGTTGCCTGTGAATGTGGAGTTGGTGGCATGTGAAACCCGCATGTGGAGCATTCGTTTGTGTGGGATGCTCTACCAGGTTCATTCCTAGATAATGCAGTGAAAGGGCACTAAGCATAGAGTGTGAAAACTGAGTTTCCTTGAGAGCTGCTTGGAAGCCTGATGGTGTGTGAAGTTAATGAGCCAAATGGAGTTGTTCTCCCACAAGAACCACTCGGCTGATCCTTCTTCAATATGCCCTTCACCAACATGCAGTGTTTCCTTGATTGAATTAGCTCTCACACCAATATTTGCGTCTAGAGCCTTTGCATTGAGGGCTATCTGAAAACGGCTGTGGCGCTGAAGTTGCCTGTGAATGTGGAGTTGGTGGCATGTGAAACCCGCATGTGGAGCATTCGTTTGTGTTTAATGCTCTACCAGGTCCATTCCTAGATAATGCACTCAAAGGGCACTAAGTATAGATTGTGAAAACTGAGTTTCCTTGAGAGCTGCTTGGAAGCCTGAAGGTGTGTGAAGTTAGTGAGCCAAATGGAGTTGTTCTCCCACAAGACCCACTCGGCTAATCCTTCTTCACTATGCCCTTCACCAACATGCAGTGTTTCCTTGATTGAATTAGCTCTCACACCAATATTTGCGTCTAGAGCCTTTGCATTGAGGGCTATCTGAAAACGGCTGTGGCGCTGAAGTTGCCTGTGAATGTGGAGTTGGTGGCATGTGAAACCCGCATGTGGAGCATTCGTTTGTGTGGGATGCTCTACCAGGTTCATTCCTAGATAATGCACTCAAAGGGCACTAAGCATAGAGTGTGAAAACTGAGTTTCCTTGAGAGCTGCTTGGAAGCCTGATGGTGTGTGAAGTTAGTGAGCCAAATGGAGTTGTTCTCCCACAAGAACCACTCGGCTGATTCTTCTTCAATATGCCCTTCACCAACATGCAGTGTTTCCTTGATTGAATTAGCTCTCACACCAATATTTGCGTCTAGAGCCTTTGCATTGAGGGCTATCTGAAAACGGCTGTGGCGCTGAAGTTGCCTGTGAATGTGGAGTTGGTGGCATGTGAAACCCGCATGTGGAGCATTCGTTTGTGTGGGATGCTCTACCAGGTTCATTCCTAGATAATGCACTCAAAGGGCACTAAGCATAGAGTGTGAAAACTGAGTTTCCTTGAGAGCTGCTTGGAAGCCTGATGGTGTGTGAAGTTAGTGAGCCAAATGGAGTTGTTCTCCCACAAGACCCACTCGGCTAATCCTTCTTCAATATGCCCTTCACCAACATGCAGTGTTTCCTTGATTGAATTAGCTCTCACACCAATATTTGCGTCTAGAGCCTTTGCATTGAGGGCTATCTGAAAATGGCTGTGGCGCTGAAGTTGCCTGTGAATGTGGAGTTGGTGGCATGTGAAACCCGCATGTGGAGCATTCGTTTGTGTGGGATGCTCTACCAGGTTCATTCCTAGATAATGCACTCAAAGGGCACTAAGCATAGAGTGTGAAAACTGAGTTTCCTTGAGAGCTGCTTGGAAGCGTGATGGTGTGTGAAGTTAGTGAGCCAAATGGAGTTGTTCTCCCACAAGACCCACTCGGCTGATCCTTCTTCCATATGCCCTTCACCAACATGCAGTGTTTCCTTGATTGAATTAGCTCTCACACCAATATTTGCGTCTAGAGCCTTTGCATTGAGGGCTATCTGAAAACGGCTGTGGCGCTGAAGTTGCCTGTGAATGTGGAGTTGGTGGCATGTGAAACCCGCATGTGGAGCATTCGTTTGTGTGGGATGCTCTACCAGGTTCATTCCTAGATAATGCACTCAAAGGGCACTAAGCATAGAGTGTGAAAACTGAGTTTCCTTGAGAGCTGCTTGGAAGCCTGATGGTGTGTGAAGTTAGTGAGCCAAATGGAGTTGTTCTCCCACAAGAACCACTCGGCTGATCCTTCCTCAATATGCCCTTCACCAACATGCAGTGTTTCCTTGATTGAATTAGCTCTCACACCAATATTTGCGTCTAGAGCCTTTGCATTGAGGGCTATCTGAAAACGGCTGTGGCGCTGAAGTTGCCTGTGAATGTGGAGTTGGTGGCATGTGAAACCCGCATGTGGAGCATTCGTTTGTGTGGGATGCTCTACCAGGTTCATTCCTAGATAATGCAGTGAAAGGGCACTAAGCATAGAGTGTGAAAACTGAGTTTCCTTGAGAGCTGCTTGGAAGCCTGATGGTGTGTGAAGTTAGTGAGCCAAATGGAGTTGTTCTCCCACAAGAACCAGTCGGCTGATCCTTCTTCAATATGCCCTTCACCAACATGCAGTGTTTCCTTGATTGAATTAGCTCTCACACCAATATTTGCGTCTAGAGCCTTTGCATTGAGGGCTATCTGAAAACGGCTGTGGCGCTGAAGTTGCCTGTGAATGTGGAGTTGGTGGCATGTGAAACCCGCATGTGGAGCATTCGTTTGTGTGGGATGCTCTACCAGGTCCATTCCTAGATAATGCACTCAAAGGGCACTAAGTATAGAGTGTGAAAACTGAGTTTCCTTGAGAGCTGCTTGGAAGCGTGATGGTGTGTGAAGTTAGTGAGCCAAATGTAGTTGTTCTCCCACAAGAACCACTCGGCTGATCCTTCTTCAATATGCCCTTCACCAACATGCAGTGTTTCCTTGATTGAATTAGCTCTCACACCAATATTTGCGTCTAGAGCCTTTGCATTGAGGGCTATCTGAAAATGGCTGTGGCGCTGAAGTTGCCTGTGAATGTGCAGTTGGTGGCATGTGAAACCCGCATGTGGAGCATCCGTTTGTGTGGGATGCTCTACCAGGTTCATTCCTAGATAATGAACTCAAAGGGCACTAAGCATAGAGTGTGAAAACTGAGTTTCCTTGAGAGCTGCTTGGAAGCCTGAAGGTGTGTGAATTTAGTGAGCCAAATGGAGTTGTTCTCCCACAAGACCCACTCGGCTGATCCTTCTTCAACTTGCCCTTCACCAACATGCAGTGTTTCCTTGATTGAATTAGCTCTCACACCAATATTTGCGTCTAGAGCCTTTGCATTGAGGGCTATCTGAAAACGGCTGTGGCGCTGAAGTTGCCTGTGAATGTGGAGTTGGTGGCATGTGAAACCCGCATGTGGAGCATTCGTTTGTGTGGGATGCTCTACCAGGTTCATTCCTAGATAATGCACTCAAAGGGCACTAAGCATAGAGTGTGAAAACTGAGTTTCCTTGAGAGCTGCTTGGAAGCCTGATGGTGTGTGAAGTTAGTGAGCCAAATGGAGTTGTTCTCCCACAAGAACCACTCGGCTGATCCTTCTTCAATATGCCCTTCACCAACATGCAGTGTTTCCTTGATTGAATTAGCTCTCACACAAATATTTGCGTCTAGAGCCTTTGCATTGAGGGCTATCTGAAAATGGCTGTGGCGCTGAAGTTGCCTGTGAATGTGGAGTTGGTGGCATGTGAAACCCGCATGTGGAGCATTCGTTTGTGTGGGATGCTCTACCAGGTTCATTCCTAGATAATGCAGTGAAAGGGCACTAAGCATAGAGTGTGAAAACTGAGTTTCCTTGAGAGCTGCTTGGAAGCCTGATGGTGTGTGAAGTTAGTGAGCCAAATGGAGTTGTTCTCCCACAAGAACCAGTCGGCTAATGCTTCTTCAATATGCCCTTCACCAACATGCAGTGTTTCCTTGATTGAATTAGCTCTCACACCAATATTTGCGTCTAGAGCCTCTGCATTGAGGGGTATCTGAAAACGGCTGTGGCGCTGATGTTGCCTGTGAATGTGGAGTTGGTGGCATGTGAAACCCGCATGTGGAGCATTCGTTTGTGTGGGATGCTCACCAAGCTTCATTTCAGTCCTAGGCACTCAAAGGGCACTAAGCATAGAGTGTGAAAACTGAGTTTCCTTGAGAGCTGCATGGAAGCCTGATGGTGTGTGAAGTTAGTGAGCCAAATGGAGTTGTTCTCCCACAAGAACCACTCGGCTGATCCTTCTTCAATATGCCCTTCACCAACATGCAGTGTTTCCTTGATTGAATTAGCTCTCACACCAATATTTGCGTCTAGAGCCTTTGCATTGAGGGCTATCTGAAAACGGCTGTGGCGCTGAAGTTGCCTGTGAATGTGGAGTTGGTGGCATGTGAAACCCGCATGTGGAGCATTCTTTTGTGTTTAATGCTCTACCAGGTTCATTCCTAGATAATGCACTCAAAGGGCACTAAGTATAGAGTGTGAAAACTGAGTTTCCTTGAGAGCTGCTTGGAAGCCTGATGGTGTGTGAAGTTAGTGAGCCAAATGGAGTTGTTCTCCCACAAGAACCATTCGGCTAATCCTTCTTCAATATGCCCTTCACCAACATGCAGTGTTTCCTTGATTGAATTAGCTCTCACACCAATATTTGCGTCTAGAGCCTTTGCATTGAGGGCTATCTGAAAATGGCTGTGGTGCTGAAGTTGCCTGTGAATGTGGAGTTGGTGGCATGTGAAACCCGCATGTGGAGCATTCGTTTGTGTGGGATGCTCACCAAGTTTTATTTCAGTCCTAGGCACTCAAAGGGCACTAAGCATAGAGTGTGAAAACTGAGTTTCCTTGAGAGCTGCTTGGAAGCCTGATGGTGTGTGAAGTTAGTGAGGCAAATGGAGTTGTTCTCCCACAAGAACCACTCGGCTGATTCTTCTTCAATATGCCCTTCACCAACATGCAGTGTTTCCTTGATTGAATTAGCTCTCACACCAATATTTGCGTCTAGAGCCTTTGCATTGAGGGCTATCTGAAAATGGCTGTGGCGCTGAAGTTGCCTGTGAATGTGGAGTTGGTGGCATGTGAAACCCGCATGTGGAGCATTCGTTTGTGTGGGATGCTCTACCAGGTTCATTCCTAGATAATGCACTCAAAGTTCACTAAGCATAGAGTGTGAAAACTGAGTTTCCTTGAGAGCTGCTTGGAAGCGTGATGGTGTGTGAAGTTAGTGAGCCAAATGGAGTTGTTTTCCCACAAGAACCACTCGGCTGATCCTTCTTCAATATGCCCTTCTCCAACATGCAGTGTTTCCTTGATTGAATTAGCTCTCACACCAATATTTGCGTCTAGAGCCTTTGCATTGAGGGCTATCTGAAAATGGCTGTGGCGCTGAAGTTGCCTGTGAATGTGGAGTTGGTGGCATGTGAAACCCGCATGTGGAGCATTCGTTTGTGTGGGATGCTCTACCAGGTTCATTCCTAGATAATGCATTGAAAGGGCACTAAGCATAGAGTGTGGAAACTGAGTTTCCTTGAGAGCTGCTTGGAAGCCTGATGGTGTGTGAAGTTAGTGAGCCAAATGGAGTTGTTCTCCCACAAGAACCACTCGGCTGATCCTTCTTCAATATGCCCTTCACCAACATGCAGTGTTTCCTTGATTGAATTAGCTCTCACACCAATATTTGCGTCTAGAGCCTTTGCATTGAGGGCTATCTGAAAATGGCTGTGGCGCTGAAGTTGCCTGTGAATGTGGAGTTGGTGGCATGTGAAACCCGCATGTGGAGCATTCGTTTGTGTGGGATGCTCTACCAGGTTCATTCCTAGATAATGCACTCAAAGGGCACTAAGCATAGAGTGTGAAAACTGAGTTTCCTTGAGAGCTGCTTGGAAGCCTGATGGTGTGTGAAGTTAGTGAGCCAAATGGAGTTGTTCTCCCACAAGACCCTCTCGGCTAATCCTTCCTCAATATGCCCTTCACCAACATGCAGTGTTTCCTTGATTGAATTAGCTCTCACACCAATATTTGCGTTCTAGAGCCTTTGCATTGAGGGCTATCTGAAAACGGCTGTGGCGCTGAAGTTGCCTGTGAATGTGGAGTTGGTGGCATGTGAAACCCGCATGTGGAGCATTCGTTTGTGTGGATGCTCTACCAGGTTCATTCCTAGATAATGCACTCAAAGGGCACTAAGCATAGAGTGTGAAAACTGAGTTTCCTTGAGAGCTGCTTGGAAGCCTGATGGTGTGTGAAGTTAGTGAGCCAAATGGAGTTGTTTTCCCACAAGAACCACTCGGCTGATCCTTCTTCAATATGCCCTTCTCCAACATGCAGTGTTTCCTTGATTGAATTAGCTCTCACACCAATATTTGCGTCTAGAGCCTTTGCATTGAGGGCTATCTGAAAATGGCTGTGGCGCTGAAGTTGCCTGTGAATGTGGAGTTGGTGGCATGTGAAACCCGCATGTGGAGCATTCGTTTGTGTGGGATGCTCTACCAGGTTCATTCCTAGATAATGCATTGAAAGGGCACTAAGCATAGAGTGTGGAAACTGAGTTTCCTTGAGAGCTGCTTGGAAGCCTGATGGTGTGTGAAGTTAGTGAGCCAAATGGAGTTGTTCTCCCACAAGAACCACTCGGCTGATCCTTCTTCAATATGCCCTTCACCAACATGCAGTGTTTCCTTGATTGAATTAGCTCTCACACCAATATTTGCGTCTAGAGCCTTTGCATTGAGGGCTATCTGAAAATGGCTGTGGCGCTGAAGTTGCCTGTGAATGTGGAGTTGGTGGCATGTTTTGTTTGTGAAAACCCGCATGTGGAGCATTCGTTTGTGTGGGATGCTCTACCAGGTTCATTCCTAGATAATGCAGTGAAAGGGCACTAAGCATAGAGTGTGAAAACTGAGTTTCCTTGAGAGCTGCTTGGAAGCCTGATGGTGTGTGAAGTTAGTGAGGCAAATGGAGTTGTTCTCCCACAAGAACCACTCGGCTGATCCTTCTTCAATATGCCCTTCACCAACATGAAGTGTTTTCCTTGATTGAATTAGCTCTCACACCAATATTTGCGTCTAGAGCCTTTGCATTGAGGGCTATCTGAAAACGGCTGTGGCGCTGAAGTTGCCTGTGAATGTGGAGTTGGTGGCATGTGAAACCCGCATGTGGAGCATTCGTTTGTGTGGGATGCTCTACCAGGTTCATTCCTAGATAATGCACTCAAAGGGCACTAAGCATAGAGTGTGAAAACTGAGTTTCCTTGAGAGCTGCTTGGAAGCCTGATGGTGTGTGAAGTTAGTGAGGCAAATGGAGTTGTTCTCCCACAAGAACCACTCGGCTGATCCTTCTTCAATATGCCCTTCACCAACATGAAGTGTTTCCTTGATTGAATTAGCTCTCACACCAATATTTGCGTCTAGAGCCTTTGCATTGAGGGCTATCTGAAAACGGCTGTGGCGCTGAAGTTGCCTGTGAATGTGGAGTTGGTGGCATGTGAAACCCGCATGTGGAGCATTCGTTTGTGTGGGATGCTCTACCAGGTTCATTCCTAGATAATGCAGTGAAAGGGCACTAAGCATAGAGTGTGAAAACTGAGTTTCCTTGAGAGCTGCTTGGAAGCCTGATGGTGTGTGAAGTTAATGAGCCAAATGGAGTTGTTCTCCCACAAGAACCACTCGGCTGATCCTTCTTCAATATGCCCTTCACCAACATGCAGTGTTTCCTTGATTGAATTAGCTCTCACACCAATATTTGCGTCTAGAGCCTTTGCATTGAGGGCTATCTGAAAACGGCTGTGGCGCTGAAGTTGCCTGTGAATGTGGAGTTGGTGGCATGTGAAACCCGCATGTGGAGCAATTCGTTTGTGTTTAATGCTCTACCAGGTCCATTCTAGATAATGCACTCAAAGGGCACTAAGTATAGATTGTGAAAACTGAGTTTCCTTGAGAGCTGCTTGGAAGCCTGAAGGTGTGTGAAGTTAGTGAGCCAAATGGAGTTGTTCTCCCACAAGACCCACTCGGCTAATCCTTCTTCACTATGCCCTTCACCAACATGCAGTGTTTCCTTGATTGAATTAGCTCTCACACCAATATTTGCGTCTAGAGCCTTTGCATTGAGGGCTATCTGAAACGGCTGTGGCGCTGAAGTTGCCTGTGAATGTGGAGTTGGTGGCATGTGAAACCCGCATGTGGAGCATTCGTTTGTGTGGGATGCTCTACCAGGTTCAATTCCTAGATAATGCACTCAAAGGGCACTAAGCATAGAGTGTGAAAACTGAGTTTCCTTGAGAGCTGCTTGGAAGCCTGATGGTGTGTGAAGTTAGTGAGCCAAATGGAGTTGTTCTCCCACAAGAACCACTCGGCTGATCCTTCTTCAATATGCCCTTCACCAACATGCAGTGTTTCCTTGATTGAATTAGCTCTCACACCAATATTTGCGTCTAGAGCCTTTGCATTGAGGGCTATCTGAAAATGGCTGTGGCGCTGAAGTTGCCTGTGAATGTGGAGTTGGTGGCATGTGAAACCGCATGTGGAGCATTCGTTTGTGTGGGATGCTCTACCAGGTTCATTCCTAGATAATGCACTCAAAGGGCACTAAGCATAGAGTGTGAAAACTGAGTTTCCTTGAGAGCTGCTTGGAAGCCTGATGGTGTGTGAAGTTAGTGAGCCAAATGGAGTTGTTCTCCACAAGAACACTCGGCTGATCCTTCTTCAATATGCCCTTCACCAACATGCAGTGTTTCCTTGATTGAATTAGTTCTCACACCAATATTTGCGTCTAGAGCCTTTGCATTGAGGGCTATCTGAAAACGGCTGTGGCGCTGAAGTTGCCTGTGAATGTGGAGTTGGTGGCATGTGAAACCCGCATGTGGAGCATTCTTTTGTGTTTAATGCTCTACCAGGTTCATTCCTAGATAATGCACTCAAGGGCACTAAGTATAGAGCGTGAAAACTGAGTTTCCTTGAGAGCTGCTTGGAAGCCTGATGGTGTGTGAAGTTAGTGAGCCAAATGGAGTTGTTCTCCCACAAGAACCAGTCGGCTAATCCTTCTTCAATATGCCCTTCACCACATGCAGTGTTTCCTTGATTGAATTAGCTCTCACACCAATATTTGCGTTCTAGAGCCTTTGCATTGAGGGCTATCTGAAAATGGCTGTGGCGCTGAAGTTGCCTGTGAATGTGGAGTTGGTGGCATGTGAAACCCGCATGTGGAGCATTCGATTGTGTGGGATGCTCACCAAGTTTTATTTCAGTCCTAGGCACTCAAAGGGCACTAAGCATAGAGTGTGAAAACTGAGTTTCCTTGAGAGCTGCTTGGAAGCCTGATGGTGTGTGAAGTTAGTGAGCCAAATGGAGTTGTTCTCCCACAAGAACCACTCGGCTGATTCTTCTTCAATATGCCCTTCACCAACATGCAGTGTTTCCTTGATTGAATTAGCTCTCACACCAATATTTGCGTCTAGAGCCTTTGCATTGAGGGCTATCTGAAAACGGCTGTGGCGCTGAAGTTGCCTGTGAATGTGGAGTTGGTGGCATGTGAAACCCGCATGTGGAGCATTCGTTTGTGTGGGATTGCTCTACCAGGTTCATTCCTAGATAATGCACTCAAAGGGCACTAAGCATAGAGTGTGAAAACTGAGTTTCCTTGAGAGCTGCTTGGAAGCCTGATGGTGTGTGAAGTTAGTGAGCCAAATGGAGTTGTTCTCCCACAAGACCCCACTCGGCTAATCCTTCTTCAATATGCCCTTCACCAACATGCAGTGTTTCCTTGATTGAATTAGCTCTCACACCAATATTTGCGTCTAGAGCCTTTGCATTGAGGGCTATCTGAAAACGGCTGTGGCGCTGAAGTTGCCTGTGAATGTGAGTTGGTGGCATGTGAAACCCGCATGTGGAGCATTCGTTTGTGTGGGATGCTCTACCAGGTTCATTCCTAGATAATGCACTCAAAGGGCACTAAGCATAGAGTGTGGAAACTGAGTTTCCTTGAGAGCTGCTTGGAAGCCTGATGGTGTGTGAAGTTAGTGAGCCAAATGGAGTTGTTCTCCCACAAGAACCACTCGGCTGATCCTTCTTCAATATGCCCTTCACCAACATGCAGTGTTTCCTTGATTGAATTAGCTCTCACACCAATATTTGCGTCTAGAGCCTTTGCATTGAGGGCTATCTGAAAGCAGCTGTGGCGCTGAAGTTGCCTGTGAATGTGGAGTTGGTGGCATGTGAAACCCGCATGTGGAGCATTCGTTTGTGTGGATGCTCTACCAGGTTCATTCCTAGATAATGCACTCAAAGGGCACTAAGCATAGAGTGTGAAAACTGAGTTTCCTTGAGAGCTGCTTGGAAGCCTGATGGTGTGTGAACTTAGTGAGCCAAATGGAGTTGTTCTCCCACAAGAACCAGTCGGCTAATCCTTCTTCAATATGCCCTTCA
>NW_026696216.1:0-39621 GCF_030435755.1 Ochotona princeps | reverse complement strand
ATACGTTTGAAGGCCACTGCCAAACGGCCTTCGTGTGTACGATCAAGTCCAGCAAGACCACCGCACTTAATATCCGCGTGGAATCGCTACCGCGTGGAATCGCTACTGTCGTTCGGGCCTTTTCAAAATGATTTTAGGCACATACATCAGCGTCTCGCATTAACGAGTCATGTCTTTCCTCTCCTTCTGTTCCTCTGTTCAACACAACTGCAGTAGCTGCCGCCTGACCGGTGAGCGTGGCGCACTGTGGTAGCCCTAATTTGTCGATATTTGTCTGTGAAGACGCCCTCTGTGAAGTCACAACTAAGTGATGTGTGCAGGGTGCAGGCTACTGTAGAGATCCCGACGATTACCACTACTGGATGTCTGAAGCACCCGTATTAGGAGTGCTTGTTTCTTATGTGGATGGATCCATGTATCTCATGGCGGAAAGCTGGAGTGCAGTACGTTTCTCCGACGCCGTTGGCTTTTAATACTATTTTACCAGGGACTGCGAATTTCGCAGGTTCTCTTCAAGAATCTTACTAATTTCTGCAGTACCCATCAGGACAGGCGAAAAAATGCAGGTTACTTTGAATGTCATCAGTTTGTATTAGCTATTTCGAAAGTGCAGCCACACTGTTCGTGGCGGCCATTGAAGAAAAGTTTCGGTGAAGAAAAGTTTCGGTGCCGTGACTGTAACCGTCCGGATAACAGAAAAGTCATAACGGAATTTTCAGAAAGGTGTGCAACAAATATCTTGTTGGAAGAGACTGATATTATGGGTGTGTTTGAGGCTGATGCAACAGATGTCTAGGTGTAAGAAAGTGAAAATAAGGGTGTGCTGAGGCTGATGCAACACAAAGGTCTAGTTGTAGAGAAATGATAAATAAAGGGATGCACTAAGGCTGAAGCTGTATCTACCCTGCTTCGCGTCTGTCCATCGGCCTTTTTCATTTGCTATGTGTTCGACAGTGTCTTATTATGTAGAAGACGAATGGTAAAACTATTTTATATGTTAGTCAAGAGTGGTCCATCTATTCCGACACACCGCAGCGGCTCGGCGTACAACACGCAGGGGATCATACAGTGCCGGCACGACGCCCTCAACTACCTGCGCGTGTAGACAGACACAATACAGCGATGGACGAAATCACCATTGACAGTAGCATGTTATTATGAAAATCTCCTGTCGACATCAGATAAGGAACTCCAGAGCACGTATATACATACATACATACATATGTATATACATATATATAGGTTTGTATACACGCAGACATATACACTCACACGCACATAGATACATACACAAACAGTAATCCATTGTTCGCATCCCAGACCTACTCTTTTCACCTTCAGGCCCATACTCCCAATCGTATGTCTGTGTGAGTGTGTGTGTGTGTGTGTGCAAGTAGTATATTTGTAGACCTTCATATTACATATGCCCCACAAGGATTTTATTGACAGTGTCGTGTTGTTGAAACCCTGCCGGCAACGTGAGTGTCAGAGTAGGTGTGGTATCGTCAATCTTGTCTGTGTAGAGTTTATGTTTGTTATCGACTCTGTCCAAGTCCACTACGTGCAAGTCGTTCTCTCCACTCAAACGCAGTACATGGCTGGAGTATGTGCATCTGTGAGCCAAATATGGGGTGCTCCCACTGCCACGCGAGATTTTCTCTCCCCGTATAGGTCGTCTTCCTACACATGTGCAACGCTTTTCGAAGCAAAACATACTACGAATGCTAATTGCAGTCTTGTGGGGCAAATATCTTCTGAGGGAGTTGCAATAGCAGTAGGAGCAGAAGTAGTAGTCGTAGTAGTATGTATGTGTCTCTATCACCACATATAGTATACATACATACGAAGTTATACATGGAGATAACATACAAATTCAAACAAAAGTAAACGGCCTCCACCTGCCAAGCCTCTTCTTACCGTCGTACGATGTGCATCTTGCAGTAGGTCTATTTCCCAGTATCTTCCACAAGACCGCTCAGCAGTACTTTTCGGAATTACCCTTCTTTTGTAGGCTTTTTTTTATACATGACAGCGAGAAAAAAAAAGAAACACGCACGCGTATGCCACCCTCCTCTGCTATTTTACGTGTGAGTATTACGATATACACACCGTACTTCCCACTGATAATGAATACAAACATATGCTAATACTATATACACTCACATATTATCCCAGTGCATGAGAGTATATATACAAAGTAAAGGTCTACTACATGACACGTGTACATTCGTATAGCATGCATCTGCATCTACCCTATACATATATACATATATACACATATATGCGTACATCCTGCATGCTGCATATATCAACACAGGCTACCGTCGCATCGTGTAATCATTAGCAAGTATATTTGCTTTCTGTACAAGAACGTGTGTATTGGTCCCTGACGAGGAGACGCATTTTATAACTGAGGAAGTCATTCTTGAGCGTGTTGTATGTAGCCCTTCCCACGTGGCTCGTATGCACATCACCCGTACAAATGACAATACGTTCTCCGCTGCGCGGGCGGCCTTACAGGAAAGAACACAGCAGCCCTGCACTTTGGAAAGAATATTCAGAGGAGGTCGGTTTCTATAGCAGAAGAATCGAGAAAACGATAGCCACTTCTGCATCTACTTCTACGGTGTGTATACTGCAGCGTGTAATACGAGAGTAGAGAGAGGCGAGTCACCGGCAGAAACCGCAGTACCTGTCGTCACGTCTGCAGTGAAGTAGAAACTGAAACACCTTCTGTGGAACATGACCTTCTTTTCGAAATTCCTAGAAAAACATTGAGTGCAACAACAGCACACTTACTTCTTGTCGAAGATTCTTAGATAACAGCGTGGGGGAGAAAGTAGAATAATTAATGATTGCCTGCAAGGCTAATAATCGGGTCAACGGGCCAGGGTCCTCTCTTAGTAGCCCCCGCTTCTCTCAGGCTGACATTTCTTCTGAACAACAGCAATGAGAAATGACAGAACTTCCTCTCGGTACTCCTCTAAAAAAACAAGTTCCTCACTCTCAAAACGTCGACTGCTGTCTTCATTGCTGCCGCTGCTGCTGCTGCTGCTTGTGGTGCCTCTGCCGCTGCTGCTGTTTTTTGGCTTGCTGCTGCCACAGACACTGGACACCGTATCAACGCCACCCGAAACTGGAGCATTCGTGCAGGTATCGAGGGTTGTGGCGAAGGTTTGGTCAGAGATAAAATTGTACATCCCTTAGTACACAGCACCGCGCGACGTTTCTGGGCGACAAGCACCAAACACACTACGTAAGACAGCAGTGCATGCTCTGCTTCTTCTAATGTGTTAAGGAGCCCTACACTAATCATATGCTGGAGACTCATCATTGTTAGTAGGTCTCGTCATGTAATACATCTTCATTTAAATCATAATAAGCATCTTCACGTATACCGTAAAATTCTTCTCTGCATACTAGTGCGGGAGCCTTCGAAGATATGTCTGCATCTACAAAGTTCTCTTCTGCTCTACGTAAATGTCCACTACTATTTTTACGACTACTACTACTGCGACAACAACAACTACTACTAGTACTGGTAATAATTCTCGTCTTGTCAGTTTGCACATGACTGTTTACTGAGGACATTATTTCATTATTTTCGGTAACCATGTTGCTCTCTAGCCACTCCTGAGGTAGTGTGCTCTTGCTGCTACTTCCTGGTGAAACTCTTCGCGCCTGTTGCATTTCAGCCAACGTGTCAAATGACGTATCCCTTCTTGCTTTATTATTGCCAAGCTGCATGATATTAGATGTATGTGTCTTGTGTCTTTCACTTCCTGCTCTATTACTATGTTGCATGCAACGAGAAGCATCACGTGTGTGTATTTGACCCGTTCTCTATCATTCAATTCATCTCTAGGTAAAACTCTCTGATTTTCTGTTGCAATCCTTTCTGCATGTCCTTCTGCTTCGCTGTTAATGTGGAATGGCTGGTAATGAGCGTGCGGAACACTCCATCCATACGTCGCTTTTGTGCGCGCATTCTTCTCTGAAAGGCTTTGACGAGCTACCGGTGGGTAGCGTCGTGTATGCGGAAGGGGAGTTGCATTACATGCTGTAGTCGTATCTTCTGTGTGATGTACTCTTGCACTGGCCCTCACAGCCCGTGACGATGCAGGAGGTTGTGTTATCAACGCAGTAGCGACTCGAAAAAGCCACGCAGATAGAGGGTACAGATGTATCGTTCGTAGTGGTGGTGGAGGTAATGGTGCAGCTCTTATTTTTTGGCGGTGACGTCTTCTCTGCGGATACACGGTTCTTTGGACTGGGCAGTTTCTACCGTAGTAGTAATGTAGAGTCCACAGTACTACGGTTGCCAGTAACCCCCTCTGCTGCTGTTGACGTGAACGTTTCTCTCTTTTCAGTCCACGGAATTGGAGTTGTCTTGTAGTCACAGCTTCAGCGCGAGTAGTACCTGTAGTCAATAGTAACTGTTGTTGTAGTAGGAGCAGCCATACTATCAGTAAGAATAGTAGTGGTGGGTGCAGTAGGAGCCGAGGCAGAAGCAGCAGCAGCAGCAATAGTCTTAGTTGGAGTAGTAGTTGTTGTTGTGGTAGTAGTTGTAGTAGGAGTAGCAATGATATCAGCTGCAGTAACAGCAGTTTCCGTTGCAGCAGCAGCAGCAGTAGTAGTATGCATGTCAGTCACAGCCGTAGCAGTAGGGGTCGACTTTGTAGCAGTGGAGGTGATTTCGTTATGAGGAACAACAGCAATAGTAGAAGTCTCCGTTTTCTTTGTTGTGCAGCATGCGTTGGGCAGATGTCTTCGCCCTGAAGTCCTAAAACTTTCATCATCGTCCGTTCCAGAGAGCAACGCTTCTTGCACAGATAGAGATGCTGCAGCAGCTGCTAGACAAACAACTCTAGGCAGCAACTGTAGACATATAAGCATGTGTTTCGTTCCTTTGAAAGTTGTAGACTTCTTGCGTACCCCCACAGCAACAGAGTTCGCAGCTGAGGGGTCAATGGAGTCTTCATCACAATATGACAACTCATTATTACAACAGTCACCAAATGCTGCTTCGAATTTTACTTCGAGACTATCATTCAAAGACACACTGCTGTTGTTTCTTACGCTTGCTGCTGCGCCTGCTAACTACCTCATTTTTCACACGGTCATCTCTATCAAAATCAGCAACACCACTACGCGTATCTCTCTGCTGTCCTTGGCGGCTTTGTGGAACACACCCTTCAACACGTAGAGCCAAAGACCTTTGCATCACCATAAACGTGCTTTTTCCTGCAGACAGTATTCTTCTAGCTACTGCCTGCACCCCTTTTGCTGGAACATGTACACTCGAAAGTCCTGAAGAACAACAACATCCACCTCCTACCCCATCGTGTTGCTTTCATTTGCTCTAATTGAGAGGCAGAAGAATGCTGTTGCTGCTCCTGCTGCGCTTGTTCACGCGCAGAAGGATGCTGCTGCTGCTCTTGCTCATGGGCAGCAGGACGCTGCTGCTGTTGCTTCTCTTGCTCACGGGCAACAAGATGCTGCTGCTGCTGCTTATAGAAGAACTGTTGCTCGTGCGTGTGAGGCTGCTGATTCTGGTGACGAATTCCCTGCTCCTGTTCAAATAACGGAATGTCAGTCTGCCTCTGCATCCCACTATCGTTTGGACGTATGTTTGTTGCTGAGCTGGGAAAGAGACGTCTTTCCTTATGGTTTAGTCCATTCATATTGTGATAATTCTTTTCTAAGCTCTCCACCCTTTCTCCTCCCTTTTGGTCTTCTGACAGTACTCTTTTAGATAAGCCTTTCCAACTCACATCCTCCATGCATTTGTCGGAATGCTCCAAGTCTGTTGCTGTTGTGCAACTGTTTGAATACCTATCCCTCTCTTTGTCTTGTGCTGTCTGCCTCTTAGTGAACCCAGTCCCGGTCCCTGTTCCATATGTCGATTGTGCTGGTGGTGGTGGAGCTGCTGCTGTTGTTGTTGTTGCTGTTGCCGTTGTTGCTGCTGCCGGCACCACACTGTCGCTACGAAGAGCTGCCCCGCTAGTTGTAGCTACCTGCTCTTTCTTCCCTGTCATGTATTCGACGCCTTCTGCAGCTGTTTCAGCGTTTGATTTGACACGAGTGAATTGTTCTCCTGCTGCCTTCAATGATGCATGACTCTCATCGACTTCTCCCGCCCTTGCTCTTGTTGTCGTAACAGCAGCAGTAGCAATAGCCGCAGTGCCAGGTCTTGATGTTGAAGTGTGGTGCTGGCCTCTGATCGCTGCTAGGATGTTGCGTTTTATTAGTGCAGAGGGGGTCCACGTGAAGAACCACGGAGAGCCTCTACTGTACGCAGTAGGCTCCTGTGGGAGACATGGAAGTAGTCGTAGCAAGAAAGGTGTTGGCACTGGCACTTGGCTTTGAGTTATGGTTGAACTATTATCAATAGAGAAGATGGGTGACAAGAGCTTCTGATTGGGGAAGACAGTCTTTTTTTCACTTTCTTTTTCAGCTTTCTTCCGACTGTTCCTATTTTTCTTTCCTTTCTCTCATCGTCCTCCTGTCCACATACGTACTGCTGCAAGCGACTAGCCGGTGAAAGCAGGAGCTGGAGGACTGGCGTCACTGCTGTATATGCATATATCACACGTTTGCCTACCTCCGGATCAACACGCACAGAGTCGTACTTGCTTCTTGATACTGCTGCTGCTACTACTACAACTGGAGGACCGATAGGCCTCCGTAGTAGTGCGGCGCTTCGTTTTGTGATATCACCAGAAGAACCTTCTTTTATCTTTTCATCAGAGTAGGGGTGGTGAGGCCTATCTACTCTGCTATGACTTTCCGGTAAAGTAGTAAACTCCTCTCCTTCCTTTTCTACCTTCTGAGGATATATATGCATGAGCAAGTTGGTTAGGACTGTACAAAAAACAGACGAAAGAGGAAATTCATTTCCACTTTCTCTTGCTGCAGCTGCTACGGATGTTGCTTCTTCTTTCTCCTCGACAGTGTTCATAGTGAGTTGTTGCTGCTCTTCCACGAAGGGCTGACTCCTGCTAAATGTCTCCCAACAAAAACTGCGCATGCATAATGCTTTCAACATCAAGCCACCCACCATACGCGCCATGCGCAATCTGAAAGCTTCTTCTTCTTCTTTCTCTTCTGCTGCTGTAGCTGCTTTTGTGGTTTCTCCTCTCACTACCAATGCTGCTGTTAGCGTCCCAGTTGCTGCTGTTGGCATTGCTGCTGCTGCTATTGTTGCAGCTGTAGCTGCTGCTTGATGTGAGGAACATCGAGTCTCCTTCCATCTTCGTAAGACGCCGCTCTCTGTACGCTCTTCGCTTGTGGATGTGTCTCTATGCATTTTCTCGTTATGAATGCTGTTGCATTCCGTTGGCGTGATTGCTTCTACAACTGTTCCTCCTTCTACTAAGTCACGCGATGTTTCATCAAGTGCAAGCAACAGCAACTTCCCTTCACGAAAACACTCACCACTTTTCTCTCGGTCCACGGGCTCGTCTATAACTTCTGATGTATCTGACAGGACAGAAACACTATGCTGCTCTTTCTCTTCCTCCTCTTCGTCCTCCTCCTTTTGCTGCTGCTGCTCCTTCTTCTCCTGCTTTTGTTGCTGCTGGTGCTGCCTTTGCAAACTCTGGCGCTTGGAAGGCTGCTCCTTCACCTGCATCCCTTTTGCTTCCTGCTGTCGCTGTTGTCTTTCGAGTTCTGTCTGTTGGTGTGGCTTTTCTTCTTGGCGAAGAGAAAAAGAAGGAGAAAAAGAAGAAGTCTGTCTTTTCTTTCGGAAGTAGTCCGTGCAAAAGTCTCGACACTCTTCCAGAAGCCACAATACAACATCCTCGCCTGGTGTCAGCAGCAGTATTGAGGCCAGGACATCGAGTACCATACGGAATGGGAGCTGTGCAGTGAGTGCTTGCTTTGCTGACGAATATTTCGTGCAAGTTTCCCTATCGTTTCCTTGCTTATGTGCTCTCTCACTACATTCGACAAATTTCATCAACTGAATCAACCCTTCTTCTTCTTCTTCATGACTATAGTCCCTCCTCTCTTCTTTCAACTTCGATTGCCCGTGCTCGGTACCATCATCCAGAAACTCATATGCTCCTTCTCCTCTTCCTCCTCTACTTCTTCCTACTCCCTTTCCTTCTTCTTCTGCTCCTGCTGCTGTTACTGTTGCTCGGACTGCTTTTGCTGCTGCTGTTGCTGCTGTTGGTGGTGGTGTGGTTGTTACTGCTGCTGCTGCTGTTGCTGCTGTTGCTGCTGTTGGTGGTGGTGTGGCTGTTGGTGGCGCTGCGGCTGCTTTTTCGAGTGTGGCATCGTAGTCGCTGCGTTCACTCGCTCTGATCACTGCGAAAGTCTTCTTCTCTTTTCTCTGGGGGGGGAGAAGTACTTGCACACTTGTTGTTGTGGTGCATGCGTCCTGGAGAAAAGATGTGTTGGGTTTTTTCACAAGTTGGAAACAACCTAATACTACCTTTCTCAGAAGAAGAGGCAGTTCTGTGGTGCTGCTACTCCTTCTTCGTCTTTTCATGTCCATGTTCACTTGATCCACCATGCTACTACCGTCGTGGTTTCCGCTGGCACGGAAGAGTATATCCACTTGTGTGCAGTAGTCTTCAACCCCTCCTACAGGTATTTCAGGAAGAAAAAACTTAAAAACTCGTGGAGAATTACACATGTTCTTCAAGTAGATATTATTATTAGATACCGAGATATTAGTCTCGTCTATATATTTCACTCCATAGTTGATGACACTCACGTTTTGCTTCCCCTCTTCCTCTTCCTCCTTCTGCTGCTCCTGCTGCTGCTTCTGCATCTGCATCTGCTGCTGCTGCTTCTGCATCTGGTGCTGCTGCTGCAGCTGTTGCGCTTCCCGCATGTTGTGGTGGTAGTTGTGATTCTTCTTTCCTTTGGTCTTCTGTTTCTCCTTTTGCTGGTCGTCGTTCTCTCCTGAGTTCCTTTCACTCCTTTCTTCTTCTTCTTGCTCGGCGTTATATCTTTTCTTCTTCTTTTTCTTGTCTTGAGCCTTCCTTCTCAACCCCTTTGCCTCTGTCCGTTCTTTATGTGCGTTATTCTTCTCTTTGGTCTCTATGACGACTCTCTTCTCTCGCTGCTCGTCTTTATTCCCTGCTTCCTCCCTTTCGTCGGTGTTCTTCTCTCCCCCTTCCACTATCCCCCCATCAGCAGCTTTCTTCTCTTTTTGGTGCTCCACTCTTTTCCGAATTTTCTCTTTCTTTCTGTTGTTTTTTTCGTGTCATTCCTTTCTCCCTCTCCCTTTCTGGTTCTTCTGTTCTCTTATAATTTTTCATACCTCCTTCATTCTTCTTATTACTCTTTCGTTCAACATCTTCTTTCCTCTCATGTGTTTTCTTTCCGTCTTTACTCTTCCCCTCGTCAATAGCACCATACTCTTTAGTCATTCCTTTCCTGTATACTCCTATTTCTTCTTCTTCTCGATTTTCAGCATCTTCTCCCATTTCTTTCTCTTTCGACACCTCCGTTTGCTCATCAAAATCATCCTCCTCCTTCCTCCTCTCTATCATTTCAGTTTCCTTGTCCTTCGTTAGCTTTATCTCTCCTTTCTTGCTCTCAAACCGACCGCCGTTCAACAACTCTTCATTTTTTCCTTCACTCTCTTCATTCGCCTTCTCCTGGACGTTCCTTTCTCCATTCTCTTCTTTCTTCTTTACCTTCTTTCTTTCTTGTTCTTCATGGTCGGTTTCGGTAGTCTTTTTCTCCTTCTTACTCTTCTCCCTATTCTCTTCCCTATCGTCATCACTCTCTTCATGATACACTCTGCGCCACATTGCCTGCCGATCCCCTTCTCTCTCTCGGTCGTCTTGAAGAGTGCTCACCGCAGCAACACGACGACCACGACCACCATCATCACCACCGACAACAACAGCAGTTGTAGTTGGGATACAAGAACACGAGACCACGATATACCACAGTGCTGAAGGAGCTAAGGCGACAAAAAGCAGCTGTCCACTCTGTTCTACATATGTACCGGGATACTCATTAGTTTCTTTGATATTATGAGTGTTATTGTCTACGAGGGTCCTTGATAATGCTACCACTACTGTTGGTGCTGCTGTTGTTGTTGCTGCTGTTGCCGCTGTCGTTGCTACTGTTGTTGCTGTTGTTGCTGCTGCTCCTGTTGCTGCTGCTCCTGTTGCTGCTGTTGCTGCTGCTCCTGTTGCTGCTGCTCCTGTTGCTGCTGCTCCTGTTGCTGCTGCTCCTGTTGCTGTGGCCGTCGTTGTTGTTCCTTGTGAAGTTGCTGTTGTTGGTGTTGCGTGGGCACTTGTACGATGCGGCCGCAGTGTGACGATGGCTGCATTGTCATGATGTGCCTTAGTATTATCGTTCCCTTCTCTTTGTTGTTTTTTGTATGTATCCTCCGCTACATCTGAATGACCAGCAGCTGTAGAAGTCGTTCATTCTTTTCTTTCGAAACAGCAGCACTACGACCCTCAGCTATACAGTCAGTATGGCTCGCGACAACAGGTACAGCACAACGAATCAGCTCTCTGTTATCAGAAGTACACACAAAACCCTTCTTCTTTCCTTCTGTTGAGACACAGATCTCTTCTCTTGAGATGTGCGTTTGATGTAATACTGCGTGTGTGGTGCTGCTTATGCTGGTGCTGGTGTTGCTGCTCTTGTTGCTGTTGCCGCTGGTGTTGCTGCTGCTCTTGCTGCTGCTGTTGTTGCTACTGCTGCTGTTGTTGCTCCTGCTGTTGTTTCTGCGGTTGTTGTTGCTGCTGCTGTTGCTACGAGTATTTCGGTGAGTCGGAGCAACTGTAGATACACTTTCACCAAAAGCGGCAACATACCGGAGGATATTTAGAGCAAGCTGCTGAGCGCTGGCAGGCCGGGAGTGTTAGCAGAAGGTGACGCACGAGACTTCGAAGAGTTGCCAGTAGAGAGGCATCATACTGCGTGTGGGCACAAAGAGATACAGATACTGGCAGTAAAAATGCGGCATCGAAACAACAGTCATTTCCATGAAGAACATCGTATTTAGGTGGTAAATTTCCATAGTGTGGTGTTGCTGCTGTTGGGGTTGATGGTGCTGTTGCTGCTGGTGCTGCTGTCGCCACTGCTGGAGTTGCTGGTGCTGCTGTTGTAGCTGGTGCTGTTGTAGCTGGTGCTGCTGTTGTAGCTGGTGCTGCTGTTAATACTGATGACGGTGTTGCTGTTCCTGCTGTTGTCGCTGCCGTTATCCCTTCCAGTATTGGTGGTGGTGGTGCTGCTGCTGCTGTTGCCATTGGCGTTCGTACGTGTACGTTGGCTATTAGTGATGATCCTGCTCCAGCTGCTGGTGATGTTGTTGTTGATTCTGTCTCTGCTGTTGGAATCTGTCTTTTGAGGCCTCTGGAGGGAGGAATTCGTTCTGTAGTATCGTGTGCATGATTATTAGAACTAAGCACCATACTTTGTTCATATTTACTAGGGAATACACTGGCGTCCTCACATTGTTGGTACACGTCCGCCACACGGTAGTCGTTTTCACTTATTGTTTTGGCTGAATTTGCTGCTTGTCGATTGTCAGACATGCGCTTGTGTGGGGTAAATATTACTGGAAGCTTCCTTCACGAGCAGATGCTGCGTCAATAGCGGTTTGTAAGGGCGATTGAGTGGTGTGTGTTGCTGGCTGAGAAAGCTGTGCTGCTGTTAGAGGTTTTTGGACAGTATGGGACGTTGTCGCTTATATGTGCTGCTGCTGCTGTGTGTGCAGAAAACGTACCTTCTTGCTGCAAAGATATCATCGAATTTGCTGCTTGAGAGTTAATCTCACCTCCACCATATGTTGAAGACAAGACGTGAGTGACATCTATACGTGTTGCCTGTGGGAGACTTTTCTGCTGACCCTGGCTGTTGCTGTTGTTGCTGCTGTTGATGTTGTTGCTGTCGCCCCTTTTGTTGCTGCTGCTGCTGGTGCTGCTGCTGCTTCTGTTGCTACTGCTTTGGTATAAATGTTTGTGTGCGGCTGTGGGGTTCAGAGAGCGAAATATGAGTAATAGTGCTCCTTGTAGCGCAGTCAGCAGTTGGCTTGTGGGCAAGCATATACTCTGCAGCATGAGTTCAAAATGACTTTCCCTTGAAACGCCGGGGAAGTCCTCTCTATTATCAATGCTGTCAGGGATGATCCTCCTAGTCAGCTTCACAGCATTCACATTCTGTGCTTCTTGATAGTGTGTATAGTTCCTATATGTGTGCTGCTGCCGCTGCTGCTGTTGCTGCTGCTGTTGGTGTTGCGTGCTGCTGGTGGTGTTGCTGCTGCTGGTGGTGTTGCTGCTGCTGGTGGTGTTGCTGCTGGTGGTGTTGCTGCTGCTGTTGCTGTTGCTGCTGCTGCTGGTGGTGTTGCTGTTGCTGCTGTTCGCCATGCCACGCATACTTAGAGACGGCAGTAAAGTCAGAGAGCCGCTTGATACGTAGAGCACCGTCAAGACACTCTGTAGTAACACACAATCTTGCAGAGACCGCCATCATACTAACTAGTGAAGTATCCGCAGCTGGACTATTACGCGTATCTACGGGAACATTATTACAGGAACTTGGAACCACAGGAGCACCAGAAGCGGCTTCAGCGGAAGCACAAACATTAGCAGGCTTAGCAGCAGCAGCAGCAAAAACCAGAAGTGGTAGGAGTAAGCTTAGCAGCAGCAGCAGCAGTAGTAGTAATAGTAGTAGCAAGAGTTGGTGCAGTACCTAAAGCAGCACTATGGAGGAAGAGCCCCCATACTTTTGCTAGAAGATCGTTTAAAGCAATGACGCACCCACCCGCCTTGCAGCAGCAAAATGTTCTTCTGCTGCTGTTGCTGCTGTCGCTGCCTGGCTGAGAGTAGCAGTACTTGGCGGACCACGAGAGTAGTATTGTGCATACAGCAAGGGTAAGGTTTAAGAGAGGAGTAGAAGGCAGAATTTCTTGTAATTTCGGAGGATCTAGACGCTCAGTCCTTTCGGTTTTCTTTTGCGAAAACACATTCGAAAGCTCTTTCTTGGAAGTTGCTACTAGTTGCTCCTTTCGATATTTCCAATCGTGTACTGCCGGCATACGACCATAACACTCGATCTCCTTATCGCTCGATGCGGGTGTATTACTTCGCTTGTTGTCTGGCTGCTCTTCCTCCATGCATGAAAACGAATTTAATCTTTTACATGGCGATTCTTCATGGCGCACGTCCTTTAAAAACCCGAGAGATATCTTCTCTTCCTCCTCGTCTTCCATTCCTTTCTGCTGAGCCCTTGTCAATGCGGAATCTGCTTGTGTTACTGAGCTAATATTCAACTTGCCTATTGCTTTTTTTCTCTTGTGCCTATCGCCATTACTTTCTTCTTCTTCTTTCTCTTCACCTAGCGACCTGACGCATACACTCGTTAAAGTATCTCCTGTTGCTCCTGTTGCTCCTGTTGCTGCTGTTGCTGTTGCTGCTGTTGCTGTTGCTGTTGCTGTCGCTGTTGCTGCTGTCGCTGTTGCTGCTGTTGCTGCTGCTGTTGCTGCTGCTGCTGCTGTTGGTGCGGCTTCTGCTTCTTCTTTCTGTGATATGTTTATCACCCTTGTTGTCGCTGAAATCTCTCTACGGTGGTTTCTATAGAGACCCCTTCCCTTTCTACTGTGCATGCTTCTTCTGCCTTTCTCTTTTCTATCTGAATTCACAACTACGACGTCCTTTCCTAGGAAATGCTTGGCCGCCGCTAATAGCTCGTTTGTCTGCGGGATGAAATGTGAGATAGACGTGTACTCATCATCGACCCCACATGTTGCCGCAACTGCAGTACGAAGCAACTGCGCTACGCCGCATGCAACACGACGCATCGCTTGAAGGCCACAAAAACGTTGGGGCTCTTCTCCAATGTATTCATGCCATTGCTGCTCTTGCTGCTGCTTGTTGTTGCGTTGTTGGGGCGCTGTCTCTATAGAGCGCTGCGGCATTTGCGCCCGACTAGAACCTTTCTGCGTGAAAACGTCGTCCTCATCCGTTTGCTGCTCTTCCTGCTGCTGCTGCTGTTCTTCATGCAGTTTCTTGTTTGTCGTGATGTGCTGCTTTTGTGAGTGTGTCGGTTGTGTAGTTCTCTCTCTAATCAAGAAGGCTGGCCGCCTGTTGTCAGCAGTGCCAGTGCAGGAGGAGAAGAGGCAACAGTCACAAGGGGGGTTGATTATCACTAGTCGAAGGAAACGAACAGCAGCAGCAGCAGCCTGTGCTGCAGTACTGTTCGTGTGTCTCATTCGCATCACCACTAAGACAGGAAGACATGCTGCTGCTCCAGAGAAAGTGCGAGGGGGTCACCCACTGTACAAGACGCAGCAGAAGAAGGGGAAGACGGCGACGAAGAGGAGGAGGAGAAGGAGGAGGAGGAAAAACAGCCGCAGCCGGAGGAGCAGCAGCAATGGCAGGAACAGCAATAATGACATAGTTTCCTCTTCCTATTGCAGCATACTACATAACGCGAGTTCCCAAGGAGAGCTTGCTGAAGGGGTCTCAGAACTTGCAGCAGAGGACTCTGACCGTCGTCTTCCAGCATGCATGCAAGTCCATGCACACGTATACCTGTGACTATTTGTCTGTGCCATATACTTGCAAATGACGGCTTCACCAGCAGTGCGTCTTGCTGCACAGCAACAAAGACGGGCATCCAAGAGGGCTCTTCCTGCGCCTCGTCGTTTTTATTTTGTTTCTCTCCATCTCCAACGTCAGAAGAAGTGGCACTTGCGTTGTTTATAATAGCTCCCTGGTGAATTACATTGTTGCCGTACTCCCTCCCCGATTTTAAATGTTCGTGAGAAGATTTCGTTATCTCGTTGTTATGCACTGCTTTCTCTGGTAACGACTTGTCGGCACTGCTGCTGCTGCTGCCCTTGCTGCTGCTGCTGTTTGTACTGCGGGTGAAGTCATCGATGCCCAAGCCTTTGACGACGGTAATTTTGCCACTACTGCAGTTGCTGCTCTTCTTGTTATATCGGGTGTTGCTGTTATTATTTGTGCTACCACGATTGCTGCTCTTGCTGCTGTTGCTACGGCTGCTGTTGTTGCTAGCACTACTATTGCCGCTGCTGGTCCTGCTAGTACGGCTGCTGCTGCTGTTGGTGTCTGACGGGGAGCAATAACGTTGCCTTCTGTACTCACTGCTGCTTCTCCTGTGGTGATGCTGACTGCTGCTCTTGCGGTTGTCAGTAGTAGACGCTTCTTCTTCTCCTTCTTTTCTCGCAGACGACCTGCTGAGTGGCAACCGCCTTCTGCTACACCTCCTGCATCTACGCTCCTTACGACTGCTACCACGGTTGTTGCTGTTGCTTGTTTCTCTATCTTTCTTAGTGCGGCTGCCGCTACTGCTGCTGTCGGTACTGCGGCTGCTGCTGCTGTTGCTGTCGTCTGTTTCCATAGAAGCATGTGCCTTCCTGGAAAAGCTTCTTTGGGTGTGGGAGAGTGGCGTTGTTGTCAGGCTGCCGTTGCTGCTGGAACTTTCTTTCGACGGCACTCCTGTATCCGTCAGTAAAAAGCAGCACCCTCTGCAGCGCATGCAGCTACAGCACAGGCCCAGAAGTTCAGCTAGCTGCAGCACAGCGTAGCTAGCAAGTGTGGGGTGCTGCTGAGGAAGTGCAGCTGCTTGACCGATAGCTCTTAAGAGACACGGGAGCATGCTGACACCTTTGCTGCTGTGTAGTAGTAAAGGGCCAAGTTGTTGCAGCACCTGTACTAATCGGAGAATCAGCACTGCTGCTAGATGTGGTGGACATGTTATGCAGTCTTCCAGATGTTTGTGTGATATGCACACCGCTAGAAACAGCTCCACTGTACGTACAGTGAAAGCTACTCTCAAGCCACCAGCAGCAACATGTTCTCTATCGGGCATGTACGCCTCTCCACTGAGACCCCTACTAATAGTATGACTAGTACTCCAATACCGATGCATGTAGTGGCCTTCAAAACCATCACCTGTAATTTCAACATTATAATAATCTTCTTCTTCTGCTTCTGCTTCTCCTGGAGAAATTTCTCCGCCAGAAGAAGGCGACCTTGCTGACTTCAACAAACGCTGTCTGCGGAGAGAAACTTTTTGTCGCCCTACTCCACAAGCCACTGCAGCAGCAGCGCGACGTCTAGCAGCACCGCAGGCAGAAGCGGAAGACGAAGAAGGCGGCGACAGCCGCTCAGGAGCAGCCACAGCAGCAGTACGAGCGACACACCTGCCTAGACCTGCAAATTCGTCTAGACACTGTTGTAGTAAAGGCAGAACGCAAATTTCAAAACAACAACGACAAGCAGCCGGAGAAGCAGCACACGACTGCAACAAGAAATGCTGCGCGGCTGCTGCTCCAGGTCCGCCGGGTGTTTCTGCAGCATCGAGAAGTGGCGACAGCAACTCCTGTAGCAACGGTTCGACTTCTTCTTTGAGCCACGACGTCTCCTCGTGTGTGGCCTCCTTCTCCTGAGGCTTCCTACTACCAAGAGACTCATCACTACTCTGAAACAGTGCTCCAATTTCTTTTTCTCTCGGAATGTAATGTTCACTGTCTTGTACACCTTCTCCTTGCACACGTCTCGGCGTGGAAACTGGTGTCCCGTGCATAGTTGCGATATCTCTGCGCTCTCCTTCTACTGCGGTGAAATCTCTGTAAACGAACCCCACAGTACGGTTCCCGCGTCCATCGAGTTTTAATTCGCCTGCTGCACACGTCTGTCTTTCCCCGATACCTCCTGCAGTTACTGAAGATCCCTTCTCCAGAGCAGTCATCAGTAATATTTCTTCTTCTGCTTCTTGTTCCTTGTCGGCCACCTTTTCTTCCTCTTCTTCCTCGTGTTCGTGTTTCCTGTCTTGATGTCTTTCTATTCCTTCTTTTCTACTTACATTATATGATGCATCATGCAGCGTCGCTGCTGTTGCTGCTGTTTCTGCTGGTGTTGCTGTCGCTGTCATATGCTGTCCTGTGACTGCTTTTTCAGTTGCACGCTGATTTGCTTCTATTGCAACAGCCTGGTGGTCATCCTGTTCTTTCGTTTTGTGTTGTGCTTCGTCTGCTTCTTCACTTGCGTCTGACTGCGTACTCGTACAAGTGGCAGTAGCTCTTCGCAGAAAAAGACCCCACAACTCTGCAAGCCCTGCTGCATGCATACTACAGCCATTGCTGTCGACGAAACAGAGCTGCAGCAGCAGTCCCTGCAGCGGTTTGAGAGCAGCACGAGCAGCTGCCACAGGATAAGCAGGCAGGACCGCTGCGGCGGTAACACCCACGTCGTGCATGCATTGCTGTAGCTCACTGTCTTCTGCTGATGCTAACGCGTCCAGCAGATATAACAATACAAATGGTGCATACAGAGGAGACGCAGTCAGCGCCTCGTTGAATGATTGCCGTAGCATCGGCTCTGAAGCGCAAGCAAAACAGAATGGAGAGAGAAAACACATTCATAGAAAAAAAGATGACACAGAGAGAAACACGCAAGCAAATATATGTTGCAACTTCCATACGCACATACACACATTTATTACGTACATACATACGCACGTACATATATGCATACGTACATACATACATACGTACACACGTACGTACATACATACGCTTGTACATACATACGAACGTACATACATACATCCACACATATATACATATAGATTTCGTTTTACGTTTTTGTATTACGATGATTACTAAGGTGTATGTATAACTCCCCTACCGCGCCTTCCCGAATACACACGGGAGAGGCCGCTACAAAAGTGACGACATAGCAACACACTAACAGCAGCAGTGGAAGCAGCAATGATGACTATACACATCTCCTCACACACTGAATGGCTGCTGTCAGAGAGCTGGTGAAGTCACACCCCTCCAGTCACCCCACACACAGGAAGCCGCTACCATTCCCAGAGCCAGACAAGAAGCAGCAGCAGCAAATCTACAATGAAAGTAACACACAACAAATGGCTGCTGTCAGACGAACATGTACCCAAATACATTGGGAGGTGCTACGAATACGTTAGAACAGCAGCAGCAGCAGCAGTAGTAGTAGTATAAGTATAAGTAACGACACACCTACACAGCGTGGTTGCTGTCTGATGGTGCAACGCACGTGGCAAGCTGCAACGTGTTCCTCACAGCAGCAGCAGCAGCAGAAGCATTGGGTGGTTGTCGAGATGAGAAGCAGCAGAAAAGAGAGGAGGCGCAGCAGCAGCGCCGCGAGGAGGAGGAGCAGCAGGCGACGGGTCTGAGCAGCAGCAGCAGCAGTTCACACAGACACACCACGCAGCAGCGCACCAGGCACAAGGGAGGGCGGCAGAACGGGGTACAGCAACTCTTACAGCCACGTTGCCGTCGCCGCCGCCGCCAAACCAGCAGCAGCAAGAACAATACCTTCGATATCACCGCCACCTCAGCAATTCATAATGAGAGATATATGCATTGACAGACACTCCGCAGCAGCAGCAGCATAGGTTCATCAGCAGCACCAATATCATTACTAGCACTACCATACAAACACCTACAAACAGACATATATGGTGCATGCATAATAAAGGGAGACGTTGCAGAAGAAGCAGCAGCACTATTATTACTAACATTCCCCCATATATATACTTAGACAGTACCTGCTTACACTCAGCCTCCGAGGAGCAGTAGTGCCAATACTACTAATACTGCCTTATATATATATATATGTATATATACAGGCTGCTTACACTCACCCTGCAAGAAGTAGCGGCCCTTTCCCATGTCTACTATCACTACCATACATATATATATATATATATATGTATATTTCCGCTTAGGCTCAGCCTCCAAGAAGTAGCAGCACCCCCTTCCCTTACTATTACCATCACCACATATATGTATATTGTCCTCCGAGGCTCAGCGTCCGAGACAGTGCTGCTGCTCAGCCTTCGAAAGCGACGGCAGTACTATCGCCGCCAATATTACACCGCTCATATATTATGTCTGTCTGCATCCCCAGGCTTCGAGAGGCAGCAGTAATACTACTACGAGTAGTACTACCTTGTGTGTGTACTTTCTCCTTATACTCAGCATATGT
The DNA here is from genome assembly GCF_030435755.1 of Ochotona princeps. NCBI lineage: Eukaryota > Metazoa > Chordata > Mammalia > Lagomorpha > Ochotonidae > Ochotona > Ochotona princeps. The sequence continues at coordinate 20,635 of NW_026696216.1, read as the reverse complement.
GTGGTTTGTCTGGTTTTCATGCAGACACTACATCCACACACACAAACACATATTCACTTGTGTAGCCCTCGAGTTTCTTAAGAAAAAGTTGTATGTGTATGTAAAGTCACCAACGCTCTACCTTCTCAGCAAGAGCAGGAAAGCGCACTGTAGCCGCAAGCATGCACATACGCCAGTTCTCGCTCTGATGGTAAAGTATACCTGAGTGCATGCGACACACGCGGCCTCTGGCTCAAAAGTGTGAACACACTCGCATGCATGCACACATCAGCTCGGGCTGTCAGTCAAGATGTACTCGTACGCGCATGCACACGCGTGCTCTCGCTTTCATCGTGAGCAAGAAAGATAGCCGCGCATGCATGGCCTTGCAGGTTGCGGCTCCAGTGTCTCGAGACACCCACACGCACACGCACACGCGGGCTCTCGCTTTTTTTATCGTAAGCAGGAAATGTATCAGCGCACGCATGGCCTTGCAGGCTCTAGCTCCAGTGTCTCGAGAGACCCGTACGCGCACGCATCCGCGAACCCTTGCTCTGACGTGTGAAAAACAACCGCATGCATGCACTCGTGGGCTCCGGCTTCAATGCCTACCCACAAGCATGCACACGCGTCTGAATATCCCCGCATGCATGCACTCACAGGCTGTGGCGCGTACGTACGAATGCACGAGCACGAACCCTGAAAACGCAAGAGGCGGCCGCTTTTTCGTGTGTCTTACTCTCGCTGCTGACTTCCAAAGGTATACCCGCATGCGTGCACAGGCCCGCAATGATCCTGCTTTTACTTATTCCACAAACAAACATACGCAGACACACTTGCCTCTCCACTGTTGCACGTGTGTCTCTCTCTCTCTCTCTTTCAAAAGTCCTGCGGGGAGTGAAGGCTGTAGATGTGTAGAGACGTGTGTGTACGTTTAAACCTTACGCCTTCACAGATAGCGCGCCGCTCAAGAAAATAACTTACAGACCACGAAAGGAAGCTATTATAGTCTACGTATTCAAGTGCACCCTGCTCCACACGTATACAATACGAACACCCACACATATATATATGTATGTGTACATATGTAGGTGCGTATACGTGTGCGTATATTGTAGACGTGCTGCGAGTTTGGAATGGTAGCAGCACACACATATACACGCGCACTTATTCATCCGCATAAAAGACGTGTTTACTTTATCTGAGCATGGAGTATATATGTGTGTGGACACCAAATAATAAGGGCCCACCCATACATAGATATGTAATCAGAAACTTAGACACACACGCACACCCACACGTATATGCACTCCTACACATAGCAAATGCATGTACGTACTCCATGGATACCCACCGAGCATACATACGAATATGCAGATATGAATATATATATAAACACACACACACACACACTGTATGTGTTTATAGGTTCTTCCATGTGTATATATAGAGCGAAGGGCATACAAGAGAATGATGAAGATGCAGCTGGAAGGCGACTATACAGGTAGAGAATGTGCGAGGCCTACCAGTGACCGGAACGGGTACATGTGGCGGGGGAGAGAAGGAAAGAGGGAAATACTCCATAAGAACATCGACTAAGGCTTCGATATCATCTTGTTTCAAGAAAGACGAGTAATATGCTCCAAAGACTTCTACTAATTTGAATGCCAGCAGTAAACAACGGGGGTCTCTTTCGCCTTCTACCTGATTACACACTACACCTACTACATCAACGACTTCGAGTTCCCATGCTCTCGAAACTGTCTTGCCATCTTCTTCTGCGTATGCAAGACCGCTCTCTGCTTTGTCTTCATGCGACGAAAGGCACGAGTAGTCGGTTTCTAAAGGCTTGACAGCACCAGCAGCATCATCAGCAGACACGGCCGCACGAGCAGCAGCAGCAGTAGTAGTAGCAGTCCAAGGACTCTCAGCAAATGCAGCAGGAAGACAACCAGCAACACCTGCAACAGTTTTAGCAGTAGAACTAGTTGTCGCAAGAGCAGCAACATCAGTAGTAGTAGTAGCCTCAGTAGAAGACCGTGCAGCCCGATGAGTAGTAACAGCAGCGACAAGAGGAGGACGCGTGGCGCTACTACCAACCGTAGTAGCAGACAATTCGGTAGCAACAGCAGCAGGAGCAGACAGAGCGGCAGCAGGAGTAGACAGAGCGGCAGCAGTAGACAGAGCGGCAGCAGGAGAAGCTATACTTATAGCAGAATTTGTTAACTCTCCTTCCATGTACGTGTCTCTTATATATTCTTTGAACGTCTTTCCGTAGACATCCTGACGGGTGGCACCAGGGATTTCTACAGCAGCATTAGCAGCACACACATCAGCACTGGTATTAACAGTTGAAGCACTGACAGTAGCGATAGTAGTTGTAGTAATAGTCCCAGTACTAGTGGTAGTAAACGAAGGGTGATCTGAAGGTGCGAGTTGTGATGAAAGAGAACCTAAAGTGTTTTCTGCATGTATTGTATCTCCTCCTTGTACTGCAGCAGCGTACGTAGCTGGGAAGTTGCTGCTTCTATGTATCTCTCCTCCTGCTGTTGCTGTTGCTGTTGCTGCTCCAGAAGTAGCGCTAGTAGACAGGGTTGATGCTACTCCACCTGCCGCCTCGCCTGCCAACTGACCGCCTTCCTCAACAGACGATTGTTTTGGTGACGTAACACTCAAAGACGCTGCCGACCTATTGTCACCATCAGACTGTAAAGGCTTTCTCGAACTATCCTCGTCTACTTTCTTCTGTTGTTCTTCTTGTCCCCGCAAGAGCAGCTTCTTTATTTCTGTTTGAAATCGGCAGAGAAGCAACAACAACAACTCAAATATAGCTTGACGACCCGATTGTGAAAACGAGGGGGCATGCACATGCTGCAGTACCCCACATGCAATATATATAACAGCACTGCCACCGCATCCTCCTCCTGCTGTTGCTGGCCGTTCTTTCAGAGTGTTATTTTTCTTTGATTCTCCATCATGAAAACCACGTCTACCCTCATTACTACTATGATCAATCGTCAACTGCTGATGCTGCTGCTGGTGCTCTTGTACCTGTTGCTGATGTTGCTGCTGCTGCTGATTGTGTTCGTGCTGCCGGTTGTGCTGCTGTACTGGCTGAAGCTTCTTTTGTTTCTGCTGTTCAGCAATGAGCTGCTGCTGTTTCGTTATATTTGTAGTGACATTAAAACTGCTCTCTGCGGCTTGAGATACTGGCTTCATCAACGTTTCTGCTGCTGCTGGTCCGCCTGCTGCTGCTGGTCTGCCTGCTGCTGATGTGGATGATGATGATGATGATGATGACGCAGTGAAACACCAACAGGTAGTTAGAGGAGTCTGCTGCAATAGAGGGCCGTGATACAGAAGCAGCGCATGCAGAGCACGACACATCCACTCCACCATATACCAGTCCTTAAGACAAGAAACACATACAGCAGCTAGTCTAGCCCCTGCTGCCATGGCCTCTGGAGAACCTCTAGCAGACACATCAACAGAAGCAGAAGTAGCAGCAAGAGGCTGGCCACCACCAGTAGCATGAGAAGAACGATCACCAGGATTGAGAACTGACTCATACTGCTGCCCAGCGTCTACAGCACCGGCAGCAGACAGAGTTGAGACAGTGGAAGAAAGCATAGGAAACGGTTTATCACGAGATGTATTTCGAGTATCAGCAGCAGTGGCAGCATGAAGCCTACTAGCAGAAGTATCAGAGGCAGCAGCCTTGAAACCCTGCTGCTGCTGCTGCAGGTGTTGCTGTGGCTGACGATGACGATGGTCGCTACGACGACTTGCAAGCGGTTCGAACGAGAGGCACGGGACACGACGCAACAATTCTGCAAGCAGTGCGGCAGCACGAGATCGTCTCTGTGCTTTCTCTGCGTATGAAAGAAGTCCACCACCACCGCCACCACTACTACTATCTGCAGCAGCCGTCGCTGCTGCTGCTGTTGCTGCTGCTTCTTCTGTTGGTGTTGACACGTGGAGGGCTGCTGTTAGAGGTGGACGCTTCTCGGCGGCGGCGGTGCTTGTTGTTGAGTGACTTGTGCAGACCGAATGACCATCCTGCGGTACACGAGACGTGATTTTGTCAGCACTTCCTCGTTCTTCCTCGTCGTTTGAACTTCCATCACTCTCATCGTCCTTATAAAAACCTGTTGTTGTCGCTGTTGCATAGTCAAAGCTCTCTCCCGTCTCCTGTAGCTGCTGCTGCTGCAGCTCCTGTTCAGCATGGCAACGTTGCCCGTTTCCCTCGTCTGTTATTGTCTCCTGAGCAGCTCCAGCAGAAAGTAAAAAGGATTGCAGTAAATTCAGTACATCGAGTATATGCAGACTTCGGTTGTTCAGCTGCAGTGCAAGTGCTGTCGCAGCAGCTTCTTGCAAATAGCGGTCCTCTTCTGTGATAGCTCCCGAAGTGATAATAGTACCCTGCTGCCTCCCACCCCACAGCGCTGGTGACAACGGACTTCCTCCCCCTCCTCGCGACTCTCTGAAAACGTCGCTTCCTACCCCATACATCATCTCTCTCTCTTCCGCTGCGCCCTTGAGACAGTCAGCAGAAAAAGATGCACTTTTTCCTCCATCATGTGTCTTGTACGGCCGCTGCAGTAGAACATACGCATGGACTGCCTCGCGTGCTGTCATACGCATGAAAAGAGGTCTCTCGCGTTTACTCGCATTGAAAATGGAGTGAGACGTGTCTTTCTGGACTACTACACTGGCACAAGTGGCGACAGACTCATCAACTCCACCACCACCTGCCGGGGAGGTCGCTGGAAGAGCAACACCAGCAATTCGATGATTGACTACCTCAGCAACAGCAGCAGAATCGGATTCTTCTTGTAAAGAGACATATGCAGCAGCAGGTGGAGCAGCAGCAGGAGCAGCGCCAACAGCGGCAGCAGGAGCAGCATTGAGATAAAGAAGATGACCACTCGTAGGTACTGCAGCACCAGTTCCTGTCGTCGCAGTAGTAGTAACAGGCGTCAGAGAGATAACATTTTGAAGATTGGAGGTAAATAGAGACGAGGATGTTGAAGAGCAAGAAGCCATAGTCGCAGAAGAAGCAACAGTATTAGCGGGAGAGGAGCTTTCTAAAGATGGGTTGAAGGTAGCGGAAGCAGAAAAATCATCGACCCATGAGTAGAGAGAACCGCGGGGCGAACTGACGAATGTCTGAGCATCTGTTTGTAATGTGGGCGGCATGACTGCACTGAGAGGAGAGACGGCGGGTAGCGAATCAGTAATAGTAGACGCGGGACGATCGTGAGAGATAGTTGTGAGAGTGTCGGTATCAGCACCGGTAGTAGGAACAACAGTTATAGTAGGGGAAGAGGAAAATGGGAAAAAAGGAGACTCTCCGACCGAAACATGGGGTGGCGTGGCTGAACACGAAGAAGAAGAGGCGAGAGACACGCAGTTTGCATCGATGGTGTCAATACGTCGTTTCTCCGTTGGAACATACGTGACAGCAGCACCAGCAACAACAGCTGCTGCTGTTACATCTTCCTCTTGTCCTTGTGCCATCATCATGTATACATATGTATGTACACACATATAGAGAGAGAAAGACGTGATTTGAACAGCCTCACTCGGAGTCTATTCTTTTGGACGGCGTCGTACAGAGATACTAAGTGTGCATAAGAATGTTACTGATATTGCGTTATTTGTGTGTGTCAGTCTACTATTATAGTTATTAATGGGGGTGATACCGACAGTGCTAGTAGACGTGGAGGCCTGGTGCTGAGACAAGGAGAAAGGAAAAGAGGAGAAAGGGTTCTTCTGCTGCACTTACAAATACAATACCACACTTCGTAAAAATGATCCACGTGCTGTGGCACACACTTTTTTTTAAAATATTACTGTATTCTGCCCGTAAACGTCAGTACACGCTCCACAGACTTCAAAGTAAAAGTGTGTGTGTGTATGTATGTATGTGTGTGTGTGTGTGTGCATGTGTGTGTGTGTGTGTGCATGTGTGTGTGTGTGTGTGTCAGCGTGTGCGTGTGTGTGGTGCAACGTGTGCACTATTACATCTGTAGTCAACGCCCTGGAGGCGCGGAAGAAAAATGGCTCAAAATATATTTGCGGACGTAGGTTTAGCTCTTTTCTGTGTCTATACCCACGTAGTCATCCATATGTTCTTTATTGCGCATAACAATGCACGTATGCACATTCATGTTTTTGGATTTGTGTTTGATATACGAAGCATATGGCGTCACCGCCGAATAGGTAATCTACGGAGAAAAAACGGGAAGGACATCTGCGCATGCATGTGGACAAGCATGCCTACATGTGTAGTTCTCCGCCGTCTACATACGCGTATTCGTCATGCCCTCCTGTTTTTCGAAAACACCTATATATACGTACGCATACATGTATGAATGGGGGACATATATAGGTACACATCGACAAATAAAAGTCTGAAGGCAGATAAAGATATATGTATACTATCTGTTATACACATACCATATATATATGTCTATGGTCACGTGTGTTTGCAAAAGAGCAGCAACTACTACGTTGTTGCACCCGGAGACCGTAGCTGAATCCATCCAAGTAGACATGTGGTAATTCCTCAAGAAAAGGCGGCTGCGGGAGCTCGACACGATGGGTTCTCCGTTTAATGTGATAGGCCTGAAGAGGAGTCTGCCGCGGGCTCTTCATGGCGTGAGGGCGATGAGAAAGTACTGAAGAAGAATCCAGAAGAAACAGCTGGTGTTGGGCATGTCTTTCAGTGTCCGCTCGGCCCAAGAAGAGGGAGGCCTCCACGCGTGTGTCCAGCTGGCAGAAGGTACTCGTGGTATAATGATTTTTATCGTAACCAGCTACGCTGAGTCTTGACTCAATGTCTGTGTCCGCCCCGTTCCTTTTAAAAATACCAATCTAGCAGCGTTTGAAGAAGGAGCTTTCTTTTATTACGCTTGTATGTCGCCTCGTTGGGTCTGAGTACGTAGTCAGCCGTACTCTCGAGGTCCCCTCCCGCAGGTGCTTGTCTCGTTCTTCGCATTTTCCGGTAACATAGTGTCTTTCTGCAGATTGCCGCTGGATTGAACGAATATTTCGAGACACCTACTCCTTTTTGGCAATGCGTCTTTACCGTATGCACGGGACCCGCCTGCTGCACAATCCTTCATATGCTAGTGTATGAAGGAGGATGAAACTGAGGGTAAAATGAGGGGAAGTAGGTATCAAGCGGTACCCTGCAATCCTCCTTCTACGTGTGGAGGTTCCTTAAAAAAGCGAGTACTGTTGTCGTATATTTACGCTAACGGCCAGAACTTCACAATGACTACGCACGCGACAGCGTGTGATACGTATACGCATGTGGTTCCTCGTACATCCACCAGTGTCAAAAAGAGGGTAGACACACACACCTGCTTCACCCTTCTGGTTTTCAACTTCTTGAAAGCGATGCAGACCTGCCTTCTCAGTGTCAGATGCCCCTAAATGCATACGAATTGGCACCCCGATCACGTAGTAGCTCCAAGAGAGGGAGACGTCGGACAATGTGGCAGCGAAACAGAACAAGCTACTGAAGAGGGAAGCTGATCCCTTCTTGGGTAGCTGCCGCGTGCATACAACAGAAGACTCGCATTATTCTGCTGAAAGCATCGAGGACGAAAGGGGGCATGTTTTTTTGCAATATTACCTAGGAAGCGGGAAAGTCGAAGCGGCCACAGTGCATGCGCAACAGGATCGAGCGGTCATGCAGGGGGTATGGAAACAAGGGCGTTCGGGTAACGCGGTATATACACAAGGTAGTGTTTCGAAGCGTCGTTCACAATTAAGACTAACATGCATATTGATACGGCACTGAACTTTTGTGATGATAGTAAAAGAACGTATAAACGCTTGGAAGACCGAGTCTTTTGTAGGTGGTAGTACAGTATGGGCGGAAATTTCCTTCTGAACATGTGCACGCGTGTGTGCACACGTTGGGAAGGGTCTGTGCGGAACGGTGACAGCACCGATCTTTTCCTCTTTTTCCCCCAAAAATTTCCTACACTCCAGATAGTTACTTTCGCACGGAAAAATATCGTTTGTAGCGACCAATAATGTGAAATAAAATATTCACCCTGCGTGTTTACACACCAGCGCAGTACTCTAGGGGCGGAACCGTGCATGCGCTGGGCCGGCCTGAAGCAGTAGTGGGAAAGAGAGCTTACTATTGCAGAAAAGAATCAAGGGTCCGGACAAAGCGCCCAAGTAGATGGCTAAATTAGTTCTTTCTGTGCATGCTTGTATGATTGCTGGTGGACCTTGTGCCAGTACAACGCCTGGTGATGCGGGGCGTCCCGTATGAATGGCGAACTTCTGCTGTGCGGCTTTATGACTGGCCGGTGCTGTAGCGGCCTAGGGTCGACGCCTTCGACGCAGAAGCCAGCCACGCCCCATAGGTGGCTGTGACTGGGAAGTCGTGTACACACCACGCCCGCATCAAGTAGGTATGCTCCAGGGGACACTGGGCACATCATATTCGCGGATGCGTCAAGATGGGGGAGGGTCGCGCATCTGATTAGCGTGACTGACTTTCTCGTAGACTCACAATAGTGAAACCTCTATCAGACGTCGTCCTCTTCTGCTAGACGTAGCCTTTTGTACATAGATATGTGTATTTACCCTGTGTAAATGCTGGCAATGTTTCAGGTGCACAGGAAGACGAGCTGGACATGTATTTATGCTATGCACGAGCGTCTTCGCAGAGATTTTGTTAAGGTGCAAACAGGTGTATTCGAGAACCGCTTCCCTCTGCAGTCCTGATGAACTGTTGCATGTAATCGCGCGGATGTGTCGCTGAAGCCGGACCTACACCTGTGTACACCCTGCGTGTACGAAGCAATGCTGCAATAGTGTCCAAGTAGGCGCACACACCATTGTATAGACGTCTGTGTGTCGATCCCTCCATATAGACTGAGAAACAGAAAGTATCTCTGGGGCCGCAGAAGCTAGAATTTCTTCATAGAATACGAATACGATACATGCTTCAGAATTGCACATTGAATAATGTCTCAGGCGTAGACCATTAGCGTGGTACTCCTGATGTGAGAGCGTAGTCGTAGACGCGCTGTGACAAACAGTGGTTGCTGTGTGAAACAATTTATTACTTCTTTTTCTTTAGTCTTGCTGCGCTGGCCCTCACATTCGCTTTGAAGATATTTCGCGAGTCCACTTTCATGTGGATTCGAATAGCCGTACTCGGTAACCTGAGACATGCAATTGTGACAGTATTCCACCACCTGAACAACATGTCTTGGATATCGAGTAGTGTGAGATCAGACATTTTCTGCAGGGATCCAGCCCCAAAAAAGGCCTTCGATGTAGTCTGGAAGACCTTCACGTGACGTTTCGCATACGTAGGCGTCTACTACGATGCATTACACGTGGTCCACTGCTGTATATGAGGACGCCGTTAGACGTTTTCATCATCGTTTCCGTTCTACATTCGAAGCAGACGGACCTGATTTTCACCGTCACCTTCTCTATGTGAATGGACACCAAAGGTGAGTGACCAAAGAAAATCCAGCCTACGTTGTGTTCCCGGTAGCGCATTTGTTACAAGTAACATTAACACACACCCCAAGTTTGCCTCCCAAGGGAAATCAGCACACCACCGGAAGAAGGTATCTCTAACATACTCATTAAAGACGACTCATGTACCAGCGTGGCGGCAGATGTTTACCCGAGAGGAAGCAATCCACTCTACCAGATATTCCAATTCAGTCTGGAAGGATTCACCACATAGGACACTTTGCGAGCCTCACCGCGCTTCGACTGCCGCACTGACATTCCGTGTCGTCTGAGTATACCTGGGGAGCTGCAAGCAACAGGGTAATCCACTGGGACAACTTTGAGTTATAAGACTCGCAGTCATTCCATTACTTCCTCCCGTCCACTTATACAGCTAGGGAGGCTTCGTACGGAAGGATACACGAAATGTGGTATCCACACCTATCGCCAACTACTCGACGGGCCCACACCTCAATGTGCACCCATAGTGCTATGTTCTCTGAGACACAAAGGGGCGGGCTGTGCAAGCTCGCGGTCCTACTCTATCGTCCTGGCGGTGCTTGGAGCAGCCACCATGTTGATTCTCAGCAAAGGGTTGCGACACCGCACGAGATATGCATGTGCAGTTCTACGCGCCTGAGCCTACGGCTACGTATACTTTCAGAACCAGATGAAGACAAGTGCGTATCAAAAGCCGCGAGAACTTTGTTGACTCTGTATCTCTGGCTTTCTTTGAGTGTGCAGCTTCGGGAAACACGGTTGCTCATTTTGTGGCATTGTTAAAAGTGTTGGCGAAGTTGACCATGTGTAGCTTCCCGGTAAAGTCGGACTTTTCGCCTGAATTGCGCGCACGAGAGTCAACATAGAGGTACAGTGATAGTATTTTATTCTGTGAGAAAGGATTATAGAACTCCACGCACGAACAGAAACACGGTTGCTGGAGTTGTGTGTTGCCTGCGAAGATGTAAGTGTAAGGCCATCAAGGTTCACAGTTTCTGCAAAGGCCAGTGGTAGGACATGACTGGTGTTTCGGTGGGCTTGCAATTCGATAGGCTCGGGTGCTCCGCTCTCGCCCCGTTAAAATCACTGTCCGCCATGAAAGCTTGGCGCTTTATGCTTACATCGCGGATCGCACCCATTTCCCAATAAAGCGGTACGAGTCTTGGGTTTGATCGTGGAGCGGGGTGTGTTGTTACACCTATGTGGAGAGGACGCCGAATCATAACCATTGGCTGCTATGTCCTAGAAAGTACTGCTTCAATGTGCCTTGTTGGCCTGCAGGCGGCCCGCGTGCGTTCGAAGCCATGCATCAGGGCAAGTAAAATATGTCGCTTCTTCGTTGTACGCGCGTGATTCTGCTTCATCCCCACTGTATGCTGATATTTTCCGACTGCTTAGTACAGCGCCGGTTGAGGGGCAGGTGTTTTGCGCGTTCGCGGGATCTTGCATGGGGTGCGATTTTTTTTTTGCAAGTTGTGTCCCCGACAAGGTAGCGCGACGGTTGACACTAGCAAGTTGGTACGTCAACCGAACACCAGCAAGACATCCGTTAAGCTGTTGATCTCCATCTGTGTTTTTTAGCATTTTTACATGCATCTGCGCGCACGTAGGTCTGGCTTTATCTTCGTATGTATACGTTGTAATACTGCTCCAAAAGCGTCCGCACATTTGCACTAACACGCGGCAACACACGGAGCATCGCTTGTCTTCCTTCGAACGAAGCATGGCACCCGCAGTGCTCCGCCGCTTACGCTTGGGTTTGATCTGTAGCTTTCACGCAGCTCTTTTGACCCTAGTTGTACGCCACGACCAGTACGATGCCTGCAGGTAAATCACTCGCGTTAGTGTGGTCCGGTGCTTCATAATAAATGTGCGGCGGGGAATTATACCTACATCCTCGTATACGCGGTAAGATTACGGTGTATGAAGAATTATAGCTGCAACCTTGAAGACTGTACAGTACGTTTAATGAAAAAGAAGCCCATACGCTACCGCTTGGAGACAGACAGCATACGTGGTGGTGTACTCGTCGATCCTCGGTCCTGCAGGAGGACTATTCACTAAACACTCTGTCCGCCTCCTCCTCCTCTACCACTACTACTCCTACTACTACTACAACTGTGCGCCAAAGCACCAGTGGCCTACGCTTCGTGTTGACTACGTGGCAGGCGCTTGTACGATAGTCGTCCGTACACGTGCATACCTATGGCACGGCGAACAGGAAGCGGCGGGCGGCCAGTTTGGGAGGACAGGCCCCTTCAAAAGGGTGGCTCCTTCCTCTTGAGGCTTCAGCAAGAAGGCCCTCCAGCCCTGTTGCCGCTACAGCGCATGGACTGCCTCTAGTGTGTCGTTCAATGCTACGAACTGCAGGGCCTGCCTCTATGAAACACGTAGTGTACGTATAGTTTTTCAAATGACTTCAGCTGCTGCGGCTCCTTTTCGTAAATGTGGACAACTTAGGTTGCTGGCAGCAGCAGGTCCAGCACCGTGCCTTCATTGGTGCTTTCCGGTTGTTCTGGATAATGTCTGAAACAAGTGAGTGCATCTTTGATGCCGAGGGCCACGGTACCCACTTCGTGGAGCTGCTCGCACTAGGTGACCGTGTCGCCCTTGAGCAAACAAATCCAGTTTGAAGCGAAGTGGTGGTGTCTTCCATGAAATTAAGAGTCAGGCAGGTACAATCAGACACAAGCCATCGACACAAGGCGGCTTCGACAAATTACTACCTAGAAAGCAGTAACAGGCTCCCTATCGGTGTATTGATATTGAAGAATCTGCCGCAGCCGATTCAACACCATGTGTTGCCCCAGCAGCACCAGGCAGTCTGGTTAGATTCTCCAGGCTTGACGGCCATTATTGCATTCAACTTACCAATGGGAACAGAGCATTGTCTGCGGAAGTCTACCACAACTGTCAATTGCAGGTCTGAATGCAGTAGGACGGTGCTGAAGCACAAGCGACATGACGTGCAGCGAGCGACTAACGCCACTGCTGCTACGAATCAGCCTCGGCAGCAAGCGTTGCCACCCATAGTGTCCGTGTGTCCACACGAGACACAAGAAGACTCGACGGCACCAGTACCACCCTGCTCGGGTGAGCCTGCACAAGCGATGACAAGCATCTATCGTACCGTCCGAACGGTGTTCTGGCTGCAGCGGCGACAGGGACGAGCAGCGTCCACAACAGGCAGTAACGCCATCTGTAGGATCTTCGGCGCTTTTTGTGTGGCACGCAACGACGGCTAGATGCTACTAGCTACAGGAAGAAGGATGTTATCTACTACTACAATATGTGAATTCTTTGTTGTGTGCGCTGGAGTCTACCTGGAGTGCCAAATCCACACAACATTCACGACAAAAGTTTCACCGATCAAAGCTATGTAACAGCGTGGTCGTAAAACTAGTACAGGATCTTAACTTCGGCCCAGCTGTTTCTGACTGCGGCAATTCTTCTCTGCGGAAGCTTTGTAGTCTTGTCCTCTACAGTGAAAAGAGGAGATGGTCCTCCATGTATTCTCAGCTTCGAACCTTTATTTTCGTCTTCGCATGAAAACTTTTTTCTGAAAAGCCGTCACGGTCAGTGCGTTTGTGGTTTTACAGTCTAAATAGCGGTCCTTTCGCCTGCTGGCAAGTCCCCCCGCATTGTCTATGAATCTTTCTCCTGCGCGGCATACTTTCGCAAAACGAGAGTGCCACACTTGGCATACACCTGCGCATGTCCTGTGACTTCTGAAACTTGTTGCCTGTAACAACACGATGGCGGAACTTGCGTCAAGATTAATAAACTTGAGGGTGCCTCCTGTCCCTCGTGACAAAGGCGGAAAATTCGTATATTTTCTCCTGGGCCTACTCAACTGTACAGTTTGGGGCTTAGGCATGATCGTCATTGGACTTGCGGATACCGATATGACCGACGTATTTATTGGGGTGTTACAGCTGCTGATGCCCTTTATCGGCTGGATATGGGCTATTTTATGGGGAATACTAATAATGCTCAAGATCCTGGCCAACTGGTGAAGGAATCAATTTGAGTATTGTCGAGGGAGGATAGTGGTGAGAAGCTGGGGAACCGATCGATGCGTTCGTTCGCATCCGAATCTGTGAGAGACACAGATTCTGCGGCAGATACCTCCGTTTGCCTTCCATCCTGTCCCTGCTCTTCGTCTATGAGTGCTAGATATAGGACAAATTCCGCGCTGGCGGCGTGCTCAGTTTCTGATGACTGCTCAGCTGGTCACCTTAAGCCGTGCGAGACAGCCCAAAGAGCGAGAACGCCAGAAGGACAAGGAGCCAACTACCTGAACCTATACATAGCCGCCGAAGGAGACCGCGCAATGTCTGACTGCGAAGATATAGCGTCCCTGGGCGCACACGTTGATGTGATGATGCCAGGATGACTGGGACTTCCGTCAGATACCCGTGTCCCGCGCCCTGCTCTGCAGTGCCTTGCATCAACAGAGAATACAGGGAACTGAGGCACCAGGAACCTGCCTGGAGGGAGGTGTGCAAAGCGCGATGTGCGTTGCACTTACTGCATGCGTAGAAACTCAGCAGACCCTTAGTTTTACTTAGGCTCTCAAGCTGCGCGTGTGCGTACAGGCTTGGATCTGATGCGGTGGCCGTACGTGCCGAAAGCAGGTAAGTGTGATTCAGCAGCTTCGGTAGCAAACAGTCCACTCAGCCAATGGAGGCTGAATGTATTGTAAACGAATGAGGTTCGCCGAAGGTTCAATATAAGTGTTGAATAAGTGTCAAGGCCACTTGCGAAGAAGAGCGTTCCAGTCACCACAGCTGACTGCCGGGTGGCGAGGACAGGGGGAGCAGCGTCGGCAGCGCTGAGGCAATATCTGTGTATTTCTACAGTGATTGTCATTCAATTCGACGTGCGAGTGGCTGTACAGAGCGTTTCGGCCTTCTACTGGTTACACAATGTCTCGGAGACCGGCTGCCAGCGAACGCGACTCTGAAGGCGTGGCAGCCGCTTTTCTAAAAAGGTCACAACCTACGACTCATTGCGGACGCGACAAAAGCACTTCTATGCGGTAACAGTGGTTCGATACGTTCAGCCATCTTTTTACACTCTCCTCGCTCTGCTGCTAGTGGAAGCCATTTTCCTGTAGCGACGCCTTGAAGCACTCTTCGATGCTAGCCATGTATGTACACGTTTGTCGTGAGTGAAAAAATCAATCATTTGGACGTGCGCTGGCGTGTAACAGCGTGACCAAAACCTTGTGTAGTCGCCGACGTCGAGCTCGCAGCATCGAAGTCGTCCGTTCACAATTCAAACTCGTATCAAGTTCATCTGAGTGCGCAGTAAAACGTTTATGGATTACAAAATGCCGCATGGTTGACGTTAAGGGCCCGACATGTAGTTCTATCTAGACGTCCGCATGCACGTGAGCGGGTGCTTTATCACACGAACTGCGCAGACGTTACTGGAGAGGTACCGTCGCCAGTACATCACCTAACTGATCCTCGCTGGAAAACGGTGCATCAGAAGTGAAGTTTCCACGACAGGAAGAGGGTAGAAATATTTACCTGGAAGGAGCCATTCAGCAAACG
The DNA here is from genome assembly GCF_030435755.1 of Ochotona princeps. NCBI lineage: Eukaryota > Metazoa > Chordata > Mammalia > Lagomorpha > Ochotonidae > Ochotona > Ochotona princeps. The sequence goes on along the minus strand of NW_026696216.1, from coordinate 5,591 downwards.
CTGCGTGAGAATTCATGTTTCCAATGACGAGATTGAAAAGGGTAGAAACGTTTACGTGGAAAGGGCCACTCTGGCGTCGATTAGCCTGATCAGCATGCAGGTGCCGCACAGTGCAGGCCACCCGAGAGACATCCGTTTAGAGCCACCACATGAAATGGCCGTGCGCGACGGAAGGCACTTCGTTGTAGCCTTGAAAGAAGCTGAGCCCACCGGCAGGAGCCGTGAATGTATGCGTGTTCACCCAGCCGCATGTCTTCGAAAAATGCCCGCATGTTCCGGAACCGGCGACGTGACTATCCTTGAACGGTTACACCATGTAGAGTTGGCCCCATCACTCGTCCGGGTTCGCACTGTCGTTTTGCGCATCTAGTCTCCGCACATATGTTCAGAAAACGTTTCGAGAGTCAGCTACCGCAGTATGGTCGTACGCGCTGTATTAGTGTCATATATACGCGCTATTTGGGCTTTTCATCCTTCGCTGCCTTCGCATTCTCCGCTCCCGTATGTTTTGCGTGTACGTCGGACGATGTGCAGATGTGAGCGCGGAATGCGCAGTAAATGACACACTATTTGAGGTCTCGAACATCAAATACCTGGTCGCGCTCACCGTAAGATACGCTGGCACGTTCTGAAATTACAGATATAGACAAAGTGGCCTTCCTTCGTCTAACAAGTTGAGGTTCAGTGGAAACGTGGCTCGCGGGTCGTACATCAAGAGTAAGCTGCCCTAGAAGTCTGAAGTTGTACCCGCTGCTTCACGCCTCTTTCCGATTGTGCGGCGCGGAGAATTTTTGACGCCACACGACCCTTGGAGTAAAGGCGTGCTTTTCCCCTGTCGACAGCGTGGTCAGCACGTGTAATCGCTTAAAACAAAGAGCGTCCTACGCACTTGGGCTTGCCGCGGTAGGACTGCAGCTTTAGAAGTGCCACGTCGACCTCATCATGCCCGCAGCGTCGGTCACGACTATTTCGATGAGGAGTGGTTCCACGGCTCCTGCTACGTAGATACGCCAGCATGCTGAGGTGCCCGGTGTTACAGTGCCCATCACTTAAATTGTTTCGCAGCAGGCAGTGGCTGGCGTGGAGAGACGTGCTACTTGTCCCGTGTACTCAGCGCGTACAGCTACCCTTGATTGTAGCCATGCACCATGTTTTTTTCGCAGGCGTACGGCAAGCATAGCGCATCGCAGCCAGCGTGAAAGCCTCACGCACAGTAAGCGATGGCCATACCTCGGGTGGGCGACTTTGGTGTGGCTAGAGAGACGAAAGTATAGGAAAAAGAGTCGTTCGCAACCAGTTGTCAAACTCTGACGGGGACTAGAGGGACTCACTTTGGAAGAAGCCGACTACCACCATTGGTCGAATGGAGCTTTAAACGTGGCGCGCGATGTCAGGCGTGCCCACTACGATTCGATTCGCTAGAATGCCTGCGGTGAGTGTTAGACATGTTAGACAGCTACACAAGGGCGGTACGGTTCACCTCTGCAACGGTACAAGAGACGGCACCAGCAGGCGACCTCCGGCCTGCCGCATGGATTAGAGAACACAGTTGCCCAAGGGTCATGTCACTGCTTGAACCCGTTTTCGCGGTGAAGTCTGACTGCAAGCTCTGTGGTGTACGGAACAACGGAAAGCTGCTTCCTTGACACGAGCAGAATCGCGCTGAATACATTCACGAATGCTGTAGGCCTCGCCGCTATTCATGAGTATGCATTCGGAAAAAAAGAAGGACCCACAGGTGTTCTTTGGACGCATCCCTTTCAAGTAAGCCGACAAGGGTACGTCCATCCACTCGGAGCATATATCAATAGTTCTGCCCTGCGTTCAACAAAGCCGGACTCGCAACACATATCCACTACGTTGCTACAAGGCCATAAACGCCATTGCGTCCACAGAGGCTGCGTGTGCGATCGCTGCCACCTCCGCTTACCCTAGTACATTTAGAACTTTACTTGCAAACAATCCCTGTCAGCGTTGTTCCTAGCAGTCCGCCAGTTGCACCCGCTATCAACAATAGTTTGAAGCCCTTATGACTTCTCCCACTGGTTGAGTTGCGCACGGGCACTATGAAAACTATCAGGCACTGACGCACCAGATCCTATACCGTAGCGCGCTATGGCTGTTTCCCGTGCACCTCTCTGCACGGACACAGACACGAATACGTGCACACAAAAATACACATATACATACAAATCCATCCATCCATACAAACACGTATAACATATATGAAGTCACATTTGAGTCCGTATACGGCATACGTATTTCGAACTGGTATACCGCTGTTCACATGTCCCAAGTGTAGGCGTGTGCTGAGAGACCTTACCCGTTTCCCATGCGTACACGCACACTTGCCCTTTGGACAAACGTCAGAGAGTCTTGATACGTGTATGAGCAAGTATCTTGTTCTAGAACAGCGGGTTGTTGCGGTACGAGCGCTCCAACATACGCATCTTCGTACGTTTCGCTCATGCTTTCTCCTGTACAGCAGCAGACCTCCCTCTGGGGCTCTCTGTATCTGGTAACGTCAATACAAGGAATGTCACGTGTCCTGCGTTCTCGCACGTACACGGACACAGGCACACACCACGGCACACGCAGAAACGCATGTTGTGAATGGCAGCCCTCCTGCTAGGGCCTCTCATGAGCAGACAACCTCGGATCAGGCCTACCTCCATCTCGTATCGTCCGAATCGTGGGTTTTACCAGCAGAGCTGACCGCTTTGCACAGGAGGCAAAGCGGGAGGCTGCTACACCCCATACGTATTCTTGAGTGCGGTCCAGCAGGGGGACCGCTGACACACCGGTTTCGAAAAATATGCAAGGCTTGGCACAAGCGCTGTGAGGGCATGTACAGTATCCAGTAGGAGAAGTCGCATGCTGAAGATTCCCGCACCGAAGTTTTTCAGATGGCTGTGCAGTGCGCGCCCTCAAGCGCAGCGGCCGTATGCTATTTTGCCTTCACGCACTGGTGAACGCAAAGTACGCTCATCTGCAACAACAGATCGTCTCCCGCCGTGCAACGATGTGCTTCTCTGTCTCTTCAGCCTACAAGCACTGGCGCTGTTGAGTGCGGCAATCTTCAAAAAATGGCCTACATATGTGTTCTGCAGCATTTGAACTCCAGAACGCCTGCGACTCTCCAGTCACTGCCGGCGCTATTAGAATTTTTTTCGGCTGCTGTTGCTGCTTCTTGCTAGTCACCTTCGCATGTACAGTGTGCGCCTTGCTTCCAACGAGTCACTTCCTTCACACATCTATTGTGGGTGTCGTAGTTCTTGCGGACGCTACTGCTCAAGCTGCTGTTGCTTCACAGGCCTTACGCTGACCGATATGCCTGGTACAACCCTGCTGCCCTTACTACTTCTGTTTTTAGAAGCTGTAACTCCTCCAGGTATTCCGTTGTCAACACCGCAAAATCCTGTGGTGAGCTGAGGAAAGGCAGACCTGCTCACGCCTAGCAAGCCAACGTCATGCTGTTGCGTACCGCGCAGTTATGCGTCGCGAGGCTTCGCGTTGGGTGCACTGACTCTTCACTGCGCAAGAGGCCGTATTGGAGATTTTGACGGTACATTCGCACCTTAGTACCCAGAAGTGTGCAGACACCACAAGGATTGTTGTGTAGCTGCCTCACAAAACATCCTCTTTAAAATAGTGACTATGCTCCAAACGTACATTTACTGTGAAAATCCCTAGACGGAAATCGCTGCTGTCGGTGCGTCAGAACTTTTTTTTTTAATACCGGCACTTCGGCTTCTGAAGGAAGCTGTATTGGTTCCGTGCCCATGTACATGCAAAAAGGCTTTTCCAGCGCATGTGGTTCTGCTAAACGCCCTGCTGTGGTTGCATTGCAGTGCACAGTTGTCGCATCTCAGACAGCGACGCTTATCCTGTGTCTTTTCTGAAAGTCGTCTCCGCCACGAGTTGGAAGGCGGCTTGAGAAACTGTTGAGCACGGCCCTATCCCGTCAGGGAGGCCACAAAACCCGTTACCGCACTGTAATCGCAGGCGCGTGCGCAGAGTTGTGCAGAAATCAGACCCAAGAGACCACCTGCAAGCGAGTATGCATGGGTGAGCCTGAACGATAAACTCGTGTCACTATCGACATTTCACCACAGTATGCTTAATTTATCCGGGTCCGTGCTGCGCGAACCAGTGTGCGCAGACGATACGTTGTACACCCCAAGAACGGTGTGTAGAGCAATGTTCCGGAACTCCCTGCGTTGTCTACACCAATGACGACGTTTTCGCCAAGACGCCGCACGGACAGTTCACGAGGGAGGATGAGGATTGTTGCACAGAATCTAGCAGTTCCAACATCCTCACTCGTGCGGCCGCAGCAGCGGCAGTGATCCGTTAGGCTCGAAAGTGTCGAGAAAAGCCAGGAGTTCCTCGCTAATGCACCAAAACGGCCTGCAGGTCACTGTCAAGACCGGTCTGTTCCAGAATAGAGCTGTGAAGAGTTTTCCGTGCGCAGCGTTGACAGTTAATAGGCGATGGAGGCATCGCCAGGGGAGAAGATGCTCACGATGAAGACATTCTCTACTGCTACGTAGCACGTAGAGCGTTTCTCTATTTTCTGAGCGGGTCTCTATTCTACAGCACAACCACACTCAGTAAACAACTACGGACAGTATCGACCAGCCCTCACCCTCACCTCTGCTTCGCCCAAGGCACTGCTCTTCTTCACTGCATGACCACATACACATGTGCACATGAGCAAATGTATACATATATATATATATATGTTATACACATGGTTCACTGTATATATATATATATATATATATATATTGGGTTTCTTTTGGCAGGAGTTGATGTGTCTTTATGCCACACCTATTGTAACGGTGATCACTTACTTTTCAGTCAGGCACTGTATGCGCAAGCGCACTTTCAGGAAAACAATGGTGTCCAGAGCTGCAACTATTGAAAGTCGACGGCAAGTAAAGGGCAGACAAACCAATTTTCTCGTCAGCGACCTACTACCACCAGCTGTCGCCCTCTCCTGCTGCGCCAAGCTGTCTCTCAGCCCAGCTAGTCGATGCCAGGCGCAACCTTTTCTCTTCCTCCTCCTGAAAAAGAAAACAAGTGAGAAGAATAGCAACAAGACAGCAGCAACACTATAGCAGCAACAATAAAGCAGCAGCAACAGAAGCACTAATAGAGCTGATACAGAGAGCGGTGGACAGTTGTCAGATTGTCTGTGTGCCACAAGTCAGTGACAACACTTTTTATCGTAGCGACAACGCGGCCTTCTTCGAGCACGTGCGTAAAAAAAGATGCGCTCAACAGCAGACATGCTCTCACCTTCTCTTCACGATTCTTATTTCCTCTACCACAAAATGAACTTGTATGTAGACGTTTGTATGAGTCTCTGTGTACGTCTGCATGCGGGCCACTTAGTATGCATTTTTATTAGGTCTTTACTCTCTCGGTGTTTCGTAAATTTACTCGAGTTGTGTATTTCCTTATGATCTACCACATTTCTTTATTAAAGAGAAACCTTCTCGCGCCGAGTTGACGCGACTCTTTGACACCGAGACAGGCAAACATGAAGACTAGAAGCAACGACAAGCAGCCTATAGGAGTGTAGC
>NW_026696215.1:0-46712 GCF_030435755.1 Ochotona princeps | reverse complement strand
TCCAAATGGAGTTGTTCTCCCACAAGAACCACTCGGCTGATCCTTCTTCAATATGCCCTTCACCAACATGCAGTGTTTCCTTGATTGAATTAGCTCTCACACCAATATTTGTGTCTAGAGCCTTTGCATTGAGGGCTATCTGAAAATAGCTGTGGCGCTGAAGTTGCCTGTGAATGTGGAGTTGGTGGCATGTGAAACCCGCATGTGGAGCATTCGTTTGTGTGGGATGTTCTACCAGGTTCATTCCTAGATAATGCACTCAAAGGGCACTAAGCATAGAGTGTGAAAACTGAGTTTCCTTGAGAGCTGCTTGGAAGCCTGATGGTGTGTGAAGTTAGTGAGCCAAATGGAGTTGTTCTCCCACAAGAACCACTCGGCTGATCCTTCCTCAATATGCCCTTCACCAACATGCAGTGTTTCCTTGATTCAATCAGCTCTCACACCAATATTTGCGACTAGAGCCTTTGCATTGAGGGCTATCTGAAAACGGCTGTGGCGCTGAAGTTGCCTGTGAATGTGGAGTTGGTGGCATGTGAAAACCGCATGTGGAGCATTCGTTTGTGTGGCATGCTCTAACAGGTTCATTCCTAGATAATGCACTCAAAGGGCACTAAGTATAGAGTGTGAAAACTGAGTTTCCCTGAGAGCTGCTTGGAAGCCTGATGGTGTGTGAAGTTAGTGAGCCAAATGGAGTTGTTCTCCCACAAGAACCACTCGGCTGATCCTTCTTCAATATGCCCTTCACCAACATGCAGTGTTTCCTTGATTGAATTAGCTCTCACACCAATATTTGCGTCTAGAGCCTTCGCATTGAGGGCTATCTGTAAACGGCTGTGGCGCTGAAGTTGCCTGTGAATGTGGAGTTGGTGGCATGTGAAAACCGCATGTGGAGAATTCGTTTGTGTGGGATGCTCTACCAGGTTCATTCCTAGATAATGCACTCAAAGGGCACTAAGCATAGAGTGTGAAAACTGAGTTTCCTTGAGAGCTGCTTGGAAGCCTGATGGTGTGTGAAGTTAGTGAGCCAAATGGAGTTGTTCTCCCACAAGAACCACTCGGCTGATCCTTCTTCAATATGCCCTTCACCAACATGCAGTGTTTCCTTGATTGAATTAGCTCTCACACCAATATTTGCGTCTAGAGCCTTTGCATTGAGGGCTATCTGAAAACGGCTGTGGCGCTGAAGTTGCCTGTGAATGTGGAGTTGGTGGCATGTGAAACCCGCATGTGGAGCATTCGTTTGTGTGGGATGTTCTACCAGGTTCAATCCTAGATAATGCACTCAAAGGGCACTAAGCATAGAGTGTGAAAACTGAGTTTCCTTGAGAGCTGCTTGGAAGCCTGATGGTGTGTGAAGTTAGTGAGCCAAATGGAGTTGTTCTCCCACAAGAACCACTCGGCTGATCCTTCTTCAATATGCCCTTCACCAACATGCAGTGTTTCCTTGATTGAATTGTCCCCCACACCAATATTTGCGTCTAGAGCCTTTGCATTGAGGGCTATCTGAAAACGACTGCGGCGCTGAAGTTGCCTGTGAATGTGGAGTTGGTGGCATGTGAAACCCGCATGTGGAGCATTCGTTTGTGTGGGATGCTCTACCAGGTTCATTCCTAGATAATGCACTCAAAGGGCACTAAGCATAGAGTGTGAAAACTGAGTTTCCTTGAGAGCTGCTTGGAAGCCTGATGGTGTGTGAAGTTAGTGAGCCAAATGGAGTTGTTCTCCCACAAGAACCACTCGGCTGATCCTTCTTCAATATGCCCTTCACCAACATGCAGTGTTTCCTTGATTGAATTAGCTCTCACACCAATATTTGCATCTAGAGCCTTTGCATTGAGGGCTATCTGAAAACGGCTGCGGCGCTGAAGTTGCCTGTGAATGTGGAGTTGGTGGCATGTGAAACCCGCATGTGGAGCATTCGTTTGTGTAGGATGCTCTACCAGGTTCATTCCTAGATAATGCACTCAAAGGGCACTAAGCATAGAGTGTGAAAACTGAGTTTCCTTGAGAGCTGCTTGGAAGCCTGATGGTGTGTGAAGTTAGTGAGCCAAATTTAGTTGTTCTCCCACAAGAACCACTCGGCTGATCCTTCTTCAATATGCCCTTCACCAACATGCAATGTTTCCTTGATTGAATTAGCTCTCACACCAATATTTGCGTCTAGAGCTTTTGCATTGAGGGCTATCTGAAAACGGCTGTGGCGCTGAAGTTGCCTGTCAATGTGGAGTTGGTGGCATGTGAAACCCGCATGTGGAGCATTCGTTTGTGTGGGATGTTCTACCAGGTTCATTCCTAGATAATGCACTCAAAGGGCACTAAGCATAGAGTGTGAAAACTGAGTTTCCTTGAGAGCTGCTTGGAAGCCTGATGGTGTGTGAAGTTAGTGAGCCAAATGGAGTTGTTCTCCCACAAGATCCACTTGGCTGATCCTTCTTCAATATGCCCTTCACCAACATGCAGTGTTTCCTTGATTGAATTAGCTCTCACACCAATATTTGCGTCTAGAGCCTTCGCATTGAGGGCTATCTGTAAACGGCTGTGGCGCTGAAGTTGCCTGTGAATGTGGAGTTGGTGGCATGTGAAACCCGCATGTGGAGCATTCGTTTGTGTTTGATGCTCTACCAGGTTCATTCCTAGATAATGCACTCAAAGGGCACTAAGCATAGAGTGTGTGAATAACTGAGTTTCCTTGAGAGCTGCTTGGAAGCCTGATGGTGTGTGAAGTTAGTGAGCCAAATGGAGTTGTTCTCCCACAAGAACCACTCGGCTGATCCTTCTTCAATATGCCCTTCACCAACATGCAGTGTTTCCTTGATTGAATCAGCTCTCACACCAATATTTGCGTCTAGAGCCTTTGCATTGAGGGCTATCTGAAAACGGCTGTGGCGCTGAAGTTGCCTGTCAATGTGGAGTTGGTGGCATGTGAAACCCGCATGTGGAGCATTCGTTTGTGTGGGATGTTCTACCAGGTTCAATCCTAGATAATGCACTCAAAGGGCACTAAGCATAGAGTGTGAAAACTGAGTTTCCTTGAGAGCTGCTTGGAAGCCTGATGGTGTGTGAAGTTAGTGAGCCAAATGGAGTTGTTCTCCCACAAGAACCACTCGGCTGATCCTTCTTCAATATGCCCTTCACCAACATGCAGTGTTTCCTTGATTGAATTAGCTCTCACACCAATATTTGCATCTAGAGCCTTTGCATTGAGGGCTATCTGAAAATGGCTGCGGCGCTGAAGTTGCCTGTGAATGTGGAGTTGGTGGCATGTGAAACCCGCATGTGGAGAATTCGTTTGTGTGGGATGCTCTACCAGGTTCATTCCTAGATAATGCACTCAAAGGGCACTAAGCATAGAGTGTGAAAACTGAGTTTCCTTGAGAGCTGCTTGGAAGCCTGATGGTGTGTGAAGTTAGTGAGCCAAATGGAGTTGTTCTCCCACAAGAACCACTCGGCTGATCCTTCTTCAATATGCCCTTCAACAACATGCAGTGTTTCCTTGATTGAATCAGCTCTCACACCAATATTTGCGTCTAGAGCCTTTGCATTGAGGGCTATCTGAAAACGGCTGTAGCGCTGAAGTTGCCTGTGAATGTGGAGTTGGTGGCATGTGAAACCCGCATGTGGAGCATTCGTTTGTGTGGGATGTTCTACCAGGTTCAATCCTAGATAATGCACTCAAAGGGCACTAAGCATAGAGTGTGAAAACTGAGTTTCCTTGAGAGCTGCTTGGAAGCCTGATGGTGTGTGAAGTTAGTGAGCCAAATGGAGTTGTTCTCCCACAAGAACCACTCGGCTGATCCTTCTTCAATATGCCCTTCACCAACATGCAGTGTTTCCTTGATTGAATTAGCTCTCACACCAATATTTGCGTCTAGAGCCTTTGCATTGAGGGCTATCTGAAAATAGCTGTGGCGCTGAAGTTGCCTGTGAATGTGGAGTTGGTGGCATGTGAAACCCGCATGTGGAGCATTCGTTTGTGTAGGATGTTCTACCAGGTTCATTCCTAGATAATGCACTCAAAGGGCACTAAGCATAGAGTGTGAAAACTGAGTTTCCTTGAGAGCTGCTTGGAAGCCTGATGGTGTGTGAAGTTAGTGAGCCAAATGGAGTTGTTCTCCCACAAGAACCACTCGGCTGATCCTTCTTCAATATGCCCTTCACCAACATGCAATGTTTCCTTGATTGAATTAGCTCTCACACCAATATTTGCGTCTAGAGCCTTTGCATTGAGGGCTATCTGTAAACGGCTGTGGCGCTGAAGTTGCCTGTGAATGTGGAGTTGGTGGCATGTGAAACCCGCATGTGGAGCATTCGTTTGTGTGGGATGCTCTACCAGGTTCATTCCTAGATAATGCACTCAAAGGGCACTAAGCATAGAGTGTGAAAACTGAGTTTCCTTGAGAGCTGCTTGGAAGCCTGATGGTGTGTGAAGTTAGTGAGCCAAATGGAGTTGTTCTCCCACAAGAACCACTCGGCTGATCCTTCTTCAATATGCCCTTCACCAACATGCAGTGTTTCCTTGATTGAATTAGCTCTCACACCAATATTTGCGTCTAGAGCCTTTGCATTGAGGGCTATCTGAAAACGGCTGTGGCGCTGAAGTTGCCTGTGAATGTGGAGTTGGTGGCATGTGAAACCCGCATGTGGAGCATTCGTTTGTGTGGGATGTTCTACCAGGTTCAATCCTAGATAATGCACTCAAAGGGCACTAAGCATAGAGTGTGAAAACTGAGTTTCCTTGAGAGCTGCTTGGAAGCCTGATGGTGTGTGAAGTTAGTGAGCCAAATGGAGTTGTTCTCCCACAAGAACCACTCGGCTGATCCTTCTTCAATATGCCCTTCACCAACATGCAGTGTTTCCTTGATTGAATTGTCCCCCACACCAATATTTGCGTCTAGAGCCTTTGCATTGAGGGCTATCTGAAAACGACTGCGGCGCTGAAGTTGCCTGTGAATGTGGAGTTGGTGGCATGTGAAACCCGCATGTGGAGCATTCGTTTGTGTGGGATGCTCTACCAGGTTCATTCCTAGATAATGCACTCAAAGGGCACTAAGCATAGAGTGTGAAAACTGAGTTTCCTTGAGAGCTGCTTGGAAGCCTGATGGTGTGTGAAGTTAGTGAGCCAAATGGAGTTGTTCTCCCACAAGAACCACTCGGCTGATCCTTCTTCAATATGCCCTTCACCAACATGCAGTGTTTCCTTGATTGAATTAGCTCTCACACCAATATTTGCGTTTAGAGCCTTTGCATTGAGGGCTATCTGAAAACGGCTGCGGCGCTGAAGTTGCCTGTGAATGTGGAGTTGGTGGCATGTGAAACCCGCATGTGGAGCATTCGTTTGTGTAGGATGCTCTACCAGGTTCATTCCTAGATAATGCACTCAAAGGGCACTAAGCATAGAGTGTGAAAACTGAGTTTCCTTGAGAGCTGCTTGGAAGCCTGATGGTGTGTGATGTTAGTGAGCCAAATGGAGTTGTTCTCCCACAAGAACCACTCGGCTGATCCTTCTTCAATATGCCCTTCACCAACATGCAGTGTTTCCTTGATTGAATTGTCCCCCACACCAATATTTGCGTCTAGAGCCTTTGCATTGAGGGCTATCTGAAAACGGCTGTGGCGCTGAAGTTGCCTGTGAATGTGGAGTTGGTGGCATGTGAAACCCGCATGTGGAATATTCGTTTGTGTGGGATGTTCTACCAGGTTCATTCCTAGATGATGCACTCAAAGGGCACTAAGCATAGAGTGTGAAAACTGAGTTTCCTTGAGAGCTGCTTGGAAGCCTGATGGTGTGTGAAGTTAGTGAGCCAAATGGAGTTGTTCTCCCACAAGAACCACTCGGCCGATCCTTCTTCAATATGCCCTTCACCAACATGCAGTGTTTCCTTGATTGAATTAGCTCTCACACCAATATTTGCGTCTAGAGCCTTTGCATTGAAGGCTATCTGAAAACGGCTGTGGCGCTGAAGTTGCCTGTGAATGTGGAGTTGGTGGCATGTGAAAACCCGCATGTGGAGCATTCGTTTGTGTGGCATGCTCTACCAGGTTCATTCCTAGATAATGCACTCAAAGGGCACTAAGCATAGAGTGTGAAAACTGAGTTTCCTTGAGAGCTGCTTGGAAGCCTGATGGTGTGTGAAGTTAGTGAGCCAAATGGAGTTGTTCTCCCACAAGAACCACTCGGCTGATCCTTCTTCAATATGCCCTTCACCAACATGCAGTGTTTCCTTGATTGAATTAGCTCTCACACCAATATTTGCGTCTAGAGCCTTTGCATTGAGGGCTATCTGAAAACGGCTGTGGCGCTGAAGTTGCCTGTGAATGTGGAGTTGGTGGCATGTGAAACCCGCATGTGGAGCATTCGTTTGTGTGGGATGCTCTACCAGGTTCATTCCTAGATAATGCACTCAAAGGGCACTAAGCATAGAGTGTGAAAACTGAGTTTCCTTGAGAGCTGCTTGGAAGCCTGATGGTGTGTGAAGTTAGTGAGCCAAATGGAGTTGTTCTCCCACAAGAACCACTCGGCTGATCCTTCTTCAATATGCCCTTCACCAACATGCAGTGTTTCCTTGATTCAATCAGCTCTCACACCAATATTTGCGACTAGAGCCTTTGCATTGAGGGCTATCTGAAAACGGCTGTGGCGCTGAAGTTGCCTGTGAATGTGGAGTTGGTGGCATGTGAAAACCGCATGTGGAGCATTCGTTTGTGTGGCATGCTCTAACAGGTTCATTCCTAGATAATGCACTCAAAGGGCACTAAGTATAGAGTGTGAAAACTGAGTTTCCCTGAGAGCTGCTTGGAAGCCTGATGGTGTGTGAAGTTAGTGAGCCAAATGGAGTTGTTCTCCCACAAGAACCACTTGGCTGATACTTCTTCAATATGCCCTTCACCAACATGCAGTGTTTCCTTGATTGAATTAGCTCTCACACCAATATTTGCGTCTAGAGCCTTCGCATTGAGGGCTATCTGTAAACGGCTGTGGCGCTGAAGTTGCCTGTGAATGTGGAGTTGGTGGCATGTGAAACCCGCATGTGGAGCATTCGTTTGTGTGGGATGCTCTACCAGGTTCATTCCTAGATAATGCACTCAAAGGGCACTAAGCATAGAGTGTGAAAACTGAGTTTCCTTGAGAGCTGCTTGGAAGCCTGATGGTGTGTGAAGTTAGTGAGCCAAATGGAGTTGTTCTCCCACAAGAACCACTCGGCTGATCCTTCTTCAATATGCCCTTCACCAACATGCAGTGTTTCCTTGATTGAATTGTCCCCCACACCAATATTTGCGTCTAGAGCCTTTGCATTGAGGGCTATCTGAAAACGGCTGTGGCGCTGAAGTTGCCTGTGAATGTGGAGTTGGTGGCATGTGAAACCCGCATGTGGAATATTCGTTTGTGTGGGATGTTCTACCAGGTTCATTCCTAGATGATGCACTCAAAGGGCACTAAGCATAGAGTGTGAAAACTGAGTTTCCTTGAGAGCTGCTTGGAAGCCTGATGGTGTGTGAAGTTAGTGAGCCAAATGGAGTTGTTCTCCCACAAGAACCACTCGGCCGATCCTTCTTCAATATGCCCTTCACCAACATGCAGTGTTTCCTTGATTGAATTAGCTCTCACACCAATATTTGCGTCTAGAGCCTTTGCATTGAAGGCTATCTGAAAACGGCTGTGGCGCTGAAGTTGCCTGTGAATGTGGAGTTGGTGGCATGTGAAAACCCGCATGTGGAGCATTCGTTTGTGTGGCATGCTCTACCAGGTTCATTCCTAGATAATGCACTCAAAGGGCACTAAGCATAGAGTGTGAAAACTGAGTTTCCTTGAGAGCTGCTTGGAAGCCTGATGGTGTGTGAAGTTAGTGAGCCAAATGGAGTTGTTCTCCCACAAGAACCACTCGGCTGATCCTTCTTCAATATGCCCTTCACCAACATGCAGTGTTTCCTTGATTGAATTAGCTCTCACACCAATATTTGCGTCTAGAGCCTTTGCATTGAGGGCTATCTGAAAACGGCTGTGGCGCTGAAGTTGCCTGTGAATGTGGAGTTGGTGGCATGTGAAACCCGCATGTGGAGCATTCGTTTGTGTGGGATGTTCTACCAGGTTCAATCCTAGATAATGCACTCAAAGGGCACTAAGCATAGAGTGTGAAAACTGAGTTTCCTTGAGAGCTGCTTGGAAGCCTGATGGTGTGTGAAGTTAGTGAGCCAAATGGAGTTGTTCTCCCACAAGAACCACTCGGCTGATCCTTCTTCAATATGCCCTTCACCAACATGCAGTGTTTCCTTGATTGAATTGTCCCCCACAACAATATTTGCGTCTAGAGCCTTTGCATTGAGGGCTATCTGAAAACGACTGCGGCGCTGAAGTTGCCTGTGAATGTGGAGTTGGTGGCATGTGAAACCCGCATGTGGAGCATTCGTTTGTGTGGGATGCTCTACCAGGTTCATTCCTAGATAATGCACTCAAAGGGCACTAAGCATAGAGTGTGAAAACTGAGTTTCCTTGAGAGCTGCTTGGAAGCCTGATGGTGTGTGAAGTTAGTGAGCCAAATGGAGTTGTTCTCCCACAAGAACCACTCGGCTGATCCTTCTTCAATATGCCCTTCACCAACATGCAGTGTTTCCTTGATTGAATTAGCTCTCACACCAATATTTGCGTCTAGAGCCTTTGCATTGAAGGCTATCTGAAAACGGCTGTGGCGCTGAAGTTGCCTGTGAATGTGGAGTTGGTGGCATGTGAAAACCCGCATGTGGAGCATTCGTTTGTGTGGCATGCTCTACCAGGTTCATTCCTAGATAATGCACTCAAAGGGCACTAAGCATAGAGTGTGAAAACTGAGTTTCCTTGAGAGCTGCTTGGAAGCCTGATGGTGTGTGAAGTTAGTGAGCCAAATGGAGTTGTTCTCCCACAAGAACCACTCGGCTGATCCTTCTTCAATATGCCCTTCACCAACATGCAGTGTTTCCTTGATTGAATTAGCTCTCACACCAATATTTGCGTCTAGAGCCTTTGCATTGAGGGCTATCTGAAAACGGCTGTGGCTCTGAAGTTGCCTGTGAATGTGGAGTTGGTGGCATGTGAAACCCGCATGTGGAGCATTCGTTTGTGTGGGATGCTCTACCAGGTTCATTCCTAGATAATGCACTCAAAGGGCACTAAGCATAGAGTGTGAAAACTGAGTTTCCTTGAGAGCTGCTTGGAAGCCTGATGGTGTGTGAAGTTAGTGAGCCAAATGGAGTTGTTCTCCCACAAGAACCACTCGGCTGATCCTTCTTCAATATGCCCTTCACCAACATGCAGTGTTTCCTTGATTCAATCAGCTCTCACACCAATATTTGCGACTAGAGCCTTTGCATTGAGGGCTATCTGAAAACGGCTGTGGCGCTGAAGTTGCCTGTGAATGTGGAGTTGGTGGCATGTGAAAACCGCATGTGGAGCATTCGTTTGTGTGGCATGCTCTAACAGGTTCATTCCTAGATAATGCACTCAAAGGGCACTAAGTATAGAGTGTGAAAACTGAGTTTCCATGAGAGCTGCTTGGAAGCCTGATGGTGTGTGAAGTTAGTGAGCCAAATGGAGTTGTTGTCCCACAAGAACCACTTGGCTGATACTTCTTCAATATGCCCTTCACCAACATGCAGTGTTTCCTTGATTGAATTAGCTCTCACACCAATATTTGCGTCTAGAGCCTTTGCATTGAGGGCTATCTGTAAACCCCTGTGGCGCTGAAGTTGCCTGTCAATGTGGAGTTGGTGGCATGTGAAAACCGCATGTGGAGAATTCGTTTGTGTGGGATGCTCTACCAGGTTCATTCCTAGATAATGCACTCAAAGGGCACTAAGCATAGAGTGTGAAAACTGAGTTTCCTTGAGAGCTGCTTGGAAGCCTGATGGTGTGTGAAGTTAGTGAGCCAAATGGAGTTGTTCTCCCACAAGAACCACTCGGCTGATCCTTCTTCAATATGCCCTTCACCAACATGCAGTGTTTCCTTGATTGAATTAGCTCTCACACCAATATTTGCGTCTAGAGCCTTTGCATTGAGGGCTATCTGAAAACGGCTGTGGCGCTGAAGTTGCCTGTGAATGTGGAGTTGGTGGCATGTGAAAACCGCATGTGGAGCATTCGTTTGTGTGGGATGTTCTACCAGGTTCAATCCTAGATAATGCACTCAAAGGGCACTAAGCATAGAGTGTGAAAACTGAGTTTCCTTGAGAGCTACTTGGAAGCCTGATGGTGTGTGAAGTTAGTGAGCCAAATGGAGTTGTTCTCCCACAAGAACCACTCGGCTGATCCTTCTTCAATATGCCCTTCACCAACATGCAGTGTTTCCTTGATTAAATTGTCCCCCACACCAATATTTGCGTCTAGAGCCTTTGCATTGAGGGCTATCTGAAAACGACTGCGGCGCTGAAGTTGCCTGTGAATGTGGAGTTGGTGGCATGTGAAAACCCGCATGTGGAGCATTCGTTTGTGTGGGATGCTCTACCAGGTTCATTCCTAGATAATGCACTCAAAGGGCACTAAGCATAGAGTGTGAAAACTGAGTTTCCTTGAGAGCTGCTTGGAAGCCTGATGGTGTGTGAAGTTAGTGAGCCAAATGGAGTTGTTCTCCCACAAGAACCACTCGGCTGATCCTTCTTCAATATGCCCTTCACCAACATGCAGTGTTTCCTTGATTGAATTGTCCCCCACACCAATATTTGCGTCTAGAGCCTTTGCATTGAGGGCTATCTGAAAACGGCTGTGGCGCTGAAGTTGCCTGTGAATGTGGAGTTGGTGGCATGTGAAACCCGCATGTGGAATATTCGTTTGTGTGGGATGTTCTACCAGGTTCATTCCTAGATAATGCACTCAAAGGGCACTAAGCATAGAGTGTGAAAACTGAGTTTCCTTGAGAGCTGCTTGGAAGCCTGATGGTGTGTGAAGTTAGTGAGCCAAATGGAGTTGTTCTCCCACAAGAACCACTCGGCTGATCCTTCTTCAATATGCCCTTCACCAACATGCAGTGTTTCCTTGATTGAATTAGCTCTCACACCAATATTTGCGTCTAGAGCCTTTGCATTGAAGGCTATCTGAAAACGGCTGTGGCGCTGAAGTTGCCTGTGAATGTGGAGTTGGTGGCATGTGAAAACCCGCATGTGGAGCATTCGTTTGTGTGGCATGCTCTACCAGGTTCATTCCTAGATAATGCACTCAAAGGGCACTAAGCATAGAGTGTGAAAACTGAGTTTCCTTGAGAGCTGCTTGGAAGCCTGATGGTGTGTGAAGTTAGTGAGCCAAATGGAGTTGTTCTCCCACAAGAACCACTCGGCTGATCCTTCCTCAATATGCCCTTCACCAACATGCAGTGTTTCCTTGATTGAATTAGCTCTCACACCAATATTTGCGTCTAGAGCCTTTGCATTGAGGGCGATCTGAAAACGGCTGTGGCGCTGAAGTTGCCTGTGAATGTGGAGTTGGTGGCATGTGAAACCCGCATGTGGAGCATTCGTTTGTGTGGGATGTTCTACCAGGTTCATTCCTAGATAATGCACTCAAAGGGCACTAAGCATAGAGTGTGAAAACTGAGTTTCCTTGAGAGCTGCTTGGAAGCCTGATGGTGTGTGAAGTTAGTGAGCCAAATGGAGTTGTTCTCCCACAAGAACCACTCGGCTGATCCTTCTTCAATATGCCCTTCACCAACATGCAGTGTTTCCTTGATTGAATTAGCTCTCACACCAATATTTGCGTCTAGAGCCTTTGCATTGAGGGCTATCTGAAAACGGCTGTGGCGCTGAAGTTGCCTGTGAATGTGGAGTTGGTGGCATGTGAAACCCGCATGTGGAGCATTCGTTTGTGTGGGATGCTCTACCAGGTTCATTCCTAGATAATGCACTCAAAGGGCACTAAGCATAGAGTGTGAAAACTGAGTTTCCTTGAGAGCTGCTTGGAAGCCTGATGGTGTGTGAAGTTAGTGAGCCAAATGGAGTTGTTCTCCCACAAGAACCACTCGGCTGATCCTTCTTCAATATGCCCTTCACCAACATGCAGTGTTTCCTTGATTCAATCAGCTCTCACACCAATATTTGCGACTAGAGCCTTTACATTGAGGGCTATCTGTAAACGGCTGTGGCGCTGAAGTTGCCTGTGAATGTGGAGTTGGTGGCATGTGAAAACCGCATGTGGAGCATTCGTTTGTGTGGCATGCTCTAACAGGTTCATTCCTAGATAATGCACTCAAAGGGCACTAAGTATAGAGTGTGAAAACTGAGTTTCCCTGAGAGCTGCTTGGAAGCCTGATGGTGTGTGAAGTTAGTGAGCCAAATGGAGTTGTTCTCCCACAAGAACCACTTGGCTGATCCTTCTTCAATATGCCCTTCACCAACATGCAGTGTTTCCTTGATTGAATTAGCTCTCACACCAATATTTGCGTCTAGAGCCTTCGCATTGAGGGCTATCTGTAAACGGCTGTGGCGCTGAAGTTGCCTGTGAATGTGGAGTTGGTGGCATGTGAAAACCGCATGTGGAGAATTCGTTTGTGTGGGATGCTCTACCAGGTTCATTCCTAGATAATGCACTCAAAGGGCACTAAGCATAGAGTGTGAAAACTGAGTTTCCTTGAGAGCTGCTTGGAAGCCTGATGGTGTGTGAAGTTAGTGAGCCAAAGGGAGTTGTTCTCCCACAAGAACCACTCGGCTGATCCTTCTTCAATATGCCCTTCACCAACATGCAGTGTTTCCTTGATTGAATTAGCTCTCACACCAATATTTCCGTCTAGAGCCTTTGCATTGAGGGCTATCTGAAAACGGCTGTGGCGCTGAAGTTGCCTGTGAATGTGGAGTTGGTGGCATGTGAAACCCGCATGTGGAGCATTCGTTTGTGTGGGATGTTCTACCAGGTTCAATCCTAGATAATGCACTCAAAGGGCACTAAGCATAGAGTGTGAAAACTGAGTTTCCTTGAGAGCTGCTTGGAAGCCTGATGGTGTGTGAAGTTAGTGAGCCAAATGGAGTTGTTCTCCCACAAGAACCACTCGGCTGATCCTTCTTCAATATGCCCTTCACCAACATGCAGTGTTTCCTTGATTGAATTAGCTCTCACACCAATATTTGCGTCTAGAGCCTTTGCATTGAGGGCTATCTGAAAACGGCTGTGGCGCTGAAGTTGCCTGTGAATGTGGAGTTGGTGGCATGTGAAAACCCGCATGTGGAGCATTCGTTTGTGTGGCATGCTCTACCAGGTTCATTCCTAGATAATGCACTCAAAGGGCACTAAGCATAGAGTGTGAAAACTGAGTTTCCTTGAGAGCTGCTTGGAAGCCTGATGGTGTGTGAAGTTAGTGAGCCAAATGGAGTTGTTCTCCCACAAGAACCACTTGGCTGATCCTTCTTCAATATGCCCTTCACCAACATGCAGTGTTTCCTTGATTGAATTAGCTCTCACACCAATATTTGCGTCTAGAGCCTTCGCATTGAGGGCTATCTGTAAACGGCTGTGGCGCTGAAGTTGCCTGTGAATGTGGAGTTGGTGGCATGTGAAAACCGCATGTGGAGAATTCGTTTGTGTGGGATGCTCTACCAGGTTCATTCCTAGATAATGCACTCAAAGGGCACTAAGCATAGAGTGTGAAAACTGAGTTTCCTTGAGAGCTGCTTGGAAGCCTGATGGTGTGTGAAGTTAGTGAGCCAAAGGGAGTTGTTCTCCCACAAGAACCACTCGGCTGATCCTTCTTCAATATGCCCTTCACCAACATGCAGTGTTTCCTTGATTGAATTAGCTCTCACACCAATATTTCCGTCTAGAGCCTTTGCATTGAGGGCTATCTGAAAACGGCTGTGGCGCTGAAGTTGCCTGTGAATGTGGAGTTGGTGGCATGTGAAACCCGCATGTGGAGCATTCGTTTGTGTGGGATGTTCTACCAGGTTCAATCCTAGATAATGCACTCAAAGGGCACTAAGCATAGAGTGTGAAAACTGAGTTTCCTTGAGAGCTGCTTGGAAGCCTGATGGTGTGTGAAGTTAGTGAGCCAAATGGAGTTGTTCTCCCACAAGAACCACTCGGCTGATCCTTCTTCAATATGCCCTTCACCAACATGCAGTGTTTCCTTGATTGAATTAGCTCTCACACCAATATTTGCGTCTAGAGCCTTTGCATTGAGGGCTATCTGAAAACGGCTGTGGCGCTGAAGTTGCCTGTGAATGTGGAGTTGGTGGCATGTGAAAACCCGCATGTGGAGCATTCGTTTGTGTGGCATGCTCTACCAGGTTCATTCCTAGATAATGCACTCAAAGGGCACTAAGCATAGAGTGTGAAAACTGAGTTTCCTTGAGAGCTGCTTGGAAGCCTGATGGTGTGTGAAGTTAGTGAGCCAAATGGAGTTGTTCTCCCACAAGAACCACTCGGCTGATCCTTCCTCAATATGCCCTTCACCAACATGCAGTGTTTCCTTGATTGAATTAGCTCTCACACCAATATTTGCGTCTAGAGCCTTTGCATTGAGGGCGATCTGAAAACGGCTGTGGCGCTGAAGTTGCCTGTGAATGTGGAGTTGGTGGCATGTGAAACCCGCATGTGGAGCATTCGTTTGTGTGGGATGTTCTACCAGGTTCATTCCTAGATAATGCACTCAAAGGGCACTAAGCATAGAGTGTGAAAACTGAGTTTCCTTGAGAGCTGCTTGGAAGCCTGATGGTGTGTGAAGTTAGTGAGCCAAATGGAGTTGTTCTCCCACAAGAACCACTCGGCTGATCCTTCTTCAATATGCCCTTCACCAACATGCAGTGTTTCCTTGATTGAATTAGCTCTCACACCAATATTTGCGTCTAGAGCCTTTGCATTGAGGGCTATCTGAAAACGGCTGTGGCGCTGAAGTTGCCTGTGAATGTGGAGTTGGTGGCATGTGAAACCCGCATGTGGAGCATTCGTTTGTGTGGGATGCTCTACCAGGTTCATTCCTAGATAATGCACTCAAAGGGCACTAAGCATAGAGTGTGAAAACTGAGTTTCCTTGAGAGCTGCTTGGAAGCCTGATGGTGTGTGAAGTTAGTGAGCCAAATGGAGTTGTTCTCCCACAAGAACCACTCGGCTGATCCTTCTTCAATATGCCCTTCACCAACATGCAGTGTTTCCTTGATTGAATTAGCTCTCACACCAATATTTGCGTCTAGAGCCTTCGCATTGAGGGCTATCTGTAAACGGCTGTGGCACTGAAGTTGCCTGTGAATGTGGAGTTGGTGGCATGTGAAAACCGCATGTGGAGAATTCGTTTGTGTGGGATGCTCTACCAGGTTCATTCATAGATAATGCACTCAAAGGGCAATAAGCATAGAGTGTGAAAACTGAGTTTCCTTGAGAGCTGCTTGGAAGCCTGATGGTGTGTGAAGTTAGTGAGCCAAATGGAGTTGTTCTCCCACAAGAACCATTCGGCTGATCCTTCTTCAATATGCCCTTCACCAACATGCAGTGTTTCCTTGATTGAATTAGCTCTCACACCAATATTTGCGTCTAGAGCCTTTGCATTGAGGGCTATCTGAAAACGGCTGTGGCGCTGAAGTTGCCTGTGAATGTGGAGTTGGTGGCATGTGAAACCCGCATGTGGAGCATTCGTTTGTGTGGGATGTTCTACCAGGTTCAATCCTAGATAATGCACTCAAAGGGCACTAAGCATAGAGTGTGAAAACTGAGTTTCCTTGAGAGCTGCTTGGAAGCCTGATGGTGTGTGAAGTTAGTGAGCCAAATGGAGTTGTTCTCCCACAAGAACCACTCGGCTGATCCTTCTTCAATATGCCCTTCACCAACATGCAGTGTTTCCTTGATTGAATTGTCCCCCACACCAATATTTGCGTCTAGAGCCTTTGCATTGAGGGCTATCTGAAAACGACTGCGGCGCTGAAGTTGCCTGTGAATGTGGAGATGGTGGCATGTGAAACCCGCATGTGGAGCATTCGTTTGTGTGGGATGCTCTACCAGGTTCATTCCTAGATAATGCACTCAAAGGGCACTAAGCATAGAGTGTGAAAACTGAGTTTCCTTGAGAGCTGCTTGGAAGCCTGATGGTGTGTGAAGTTAGTGAGCCAAATGGAGTTGTTCTCCCACAAGAACCACTCGGCTGATCCTTCTTCAATATGCCCTTCACCAACATGCAGTGTTTCCTTGATTGAATTAGCTCTCACACCAATATTTGCGTCTAGAGCCTTTGCATTGAGGGCTATCTGAAAACGGCTGCGGCGCTGAAGTTGCCTGTGAATGTGGAGTTGGTGGCATGTGAAACCCGCATGTGGAGCATTCGTTTGTGTAGGATGCTCTACCAGGTTCATTCCTAGATAATGCACTCAAAGGGCACTAAGCATAGAGTGTGAAAACTGAGTTTCCTTGAGAGCTGCTTGGAAGCCTGATGGTGTGTGATGTTAGTGAGCCAAATGGAGTTGTTCTCCCACAAGAA
Source organism: Ochotona princeps (assembly GCF_030435755.1). Lineage (NCBI taxonomy): Eukaryota > Metazoa > Chordata > Mammalia > Lagomorpha > Ochotonidae > Ochotona > Ochotona princeps. The sequence continues at coordinate 30,306 of NW_026696215.1, read as the reverse complement.
CCACTCGGCTGATCCTTCTTCAATATGCCCTTCACCAACATGCAGTGTTTCCTTGATTGAATTGTCCCCCACACCAATTTTTGCGTCTAGAGCCTTTGCATTGAGGGCTATCTGAAAACGGCTGTGGCGCTGAAGTTGCCTGTGAATGTGGAGTTGGTGGCATGTGAAACCCGCATGTGGAATATTCGTTTGTGTGGGATGTTCTACCAGGTTCATTCCTAGATAATGCACTCAAAGGGCACTAAGCATAGAGTGTGAAAACTGAGTTTCCTTGAGAGCTGCTTGGAAGCCTGATGGTGTGTGAAGTTAGTGAGCCAAATGGAGTTGTTCTCCCACAAGAACCACTCGGCTGATCCTTCTTCAATATGCCCTTCACCAACATGCAGTGTTTCCTTGATTCAATCAGCTCTCACACCAATATTTGCGACTAGAGCCTTTGCATTGAGGGCTATCTGAAAACGGCTGTGGCGCTGAAGTTGCCTGTGAATGTGGAGTTGGTGGCATGTGAAAACCGCATGTGGAGCATTCGTTTGTGTGGCATGCTCAAACAGGTTCATTCCTAGATAATGCACTCAAAGGGCACTAAGTATAGAGTGTGAAAACTGAGTTTCCCTGAGAGCTGCTTGGAAGCCTGATGGTGTGTGAAGTTAGTGAGCCAAATGGAGTTGTTCTCCCACAAGAACCACTTGGCTGATACTTCTTCAATATGCCCTTCACCAACATGCAGTGTTTCCTTGATTGAATTAGCTCTCACACCAATATTTGCGTCTAGAGCCTTCGCATTGAGGGCTATCTGTAAACGGCTGTGGCGCTGAAGTTGCCTGTGAATGTGGAGTTGGTGGCATGTGAAAACCGCATGTGGAGAATTCGTTTGTGTGGGATGCTCTACCAGGTTCATTCCTAGATAATGCACTCAAAGGGCACTAAGCATAGAGTGTGAAAACTGAGTTTCCTTGAGAGCTGCTTGGAAGCCTGATGGTGTGTGAAGTTAGTGAGCCAAATGGAGTTGTTCTCCCACAAGAACCACTCGGCTGATCCTTCTTCAATATGCCCTTCACCAACATGCAGTGTTTCCTTGATTGAATTAGCTCTCACACCAATATTTGCGTCTAGAGCCTTTGCATTGAGGGCTATCTGAAAACGGCTGTGGCGCTGAAGTTGCCTGTGAATGTGGAGTTGGTGGCATGTGAAACCCGCATGTGGAGCATTCGTTTGTGTGGGATGTTCTACCAGGTTCAATCCTAGATAATGCACTCAAAGGGCACTAAGCATAGAGTGTGAAAACTGAGTTTCCTTGAGAGCTGCTTGGAAGCCTGATGGTGTGTGAAGTTAGTGAGCCAAATGGAGTTGTTCTCCCACAAGAACCACTCGGCTGATCCTTCTTCAATATGCCCTTCACCAACATGCAGTGTTTCCTTGATTGAATTAGCTCTCACACCAATATTTGCGTCTAGAGCCTTTGCATTGAGGGCTATCTGAAAACGGCTGCGGCGCTGAAGTTGCCTGTGAATGTGGAGTTGGTGGCATGTGAAACCCGCATGTGGAGCATTCGTTTGTGTGGGATGCTCTACCAGGTTCATTCCTAGATAATGCACTCAAAGGGCACTAAGCATAGAGTGTGAAAACTGAGTTTCCTTGAGAGCTGCTTGGAAGCCTGATGGTGTGTGATGTTAGTGAGCCAAATGGAGTTGTTCTCCCACAAGAACCACTCGGCTGATCCTTCTTCAATATGCCCTTCAGCAACATGCAGTGTTTCCTTGATTGAATTGTCCCCCACACCAATATTTGCGTCTAGAGCCTTTGCATTGAGGGCTATCTGAAAACGGCTGTGGCGCTGAAGTTGCCTGTGAATGTGGGGTTGGTGGCATGTGAAACCCGCATGTGGAATATTCGTTTGTGTGGGATGTTCTACCAGGTTCATTCCTAGATAATGCACTCAAAGGGCACTAAGCATAGAGTGTGAAAACTGAGTTTCCTTGAGAGCTGCTTGGAAGCCTGATGGTGTGTGAAGTTAGTGAGCCAAATGGAGTTGTTCTCCCACAAGAACCACTCGGCTGATCCTTCTTCAATATGCCCTTCACCAACATGCAGTGTTTCCTTGATTGAATTAGCTCTCACACCAATATTTGCGTCTAGAGCCTTTGCATTGAGGGCTATCTGAAAACGGCTGTGGCGCTGAAGTTGCCTGTGAATGTGGAGTTGGTGGCATGTGAAAACCCGCATGTGGAGCATTCGTTTGTGTGGCATGCTCTACCAGGTTCATTCCTAGATAATGCACTCAAAGGGCACTAAGCATAGAGTGTGAAAACTGAGTTTCCTTGAGAGCTGCTTGGAAGCCTGATGGTGTGTGAAGTTAGTGAGCCAAATGGAGTTGTTCTCCCACAAGAACCACTCGGCTGATCCTTCCTCAATATGCCCTTCACCAACATGCAGTGTTTCCTTGATTGAATTAGCTCTCACACCAATATTTGCGTCTAGAGCCTTTGCATTGAGGGCGATCTGAAAACGGCTGTGGCGCTGAAGTTGCCTGTGAATGTGGAGTTGGTGGCATGTGAAACCCGCATGTGGAGCATTCGTTTGTGTGGGATGTTCTACCAGGTTCATTCCTACATAATGCACTCAAAGGGCACTAAGCATAGAGTGTGAAAACTGAGTTTCCTTGAGAGCTGCTTGGAAGCCTGATGGTGTGTGAAGTTAGTGAGCCAAATGGAGTTGTTCTCCCACAAGAACCACTCGGCTGATCCTTCTTCAATATGCCCTTCACCAACATGCAGTGTTTCCTTGATTGAATTAGCTCTCACACCAATATTTGCGTCTAGAGCCTTTGCATTGAGGGCTATCTGAAAACGGCTGTGGCGCTGAAGTTGCCTGTGAATGTGGAGTTGGTGGCATGTGAAACCCGCATGTGGAGCATTCGTTTGTGTGGGATGCTCTACCAGGTTCATTCCTAGATAATGCACTCAAAGGGCACTAAGCATAGAGTGTGAAAACTGAGTTTCCTTGAGAGCTGCTTGGAAGCCTGATGGTGTGTGAAGTTAGTGAGCCAAATGGAGTTGTTCTCCCACAAGAACCACTCGGCTGATCCTTCTTCAATATGCCCTTCACCAACATGCAGTGTTTCCTTGATTCAATCAGCTCTCACACCAATATTTGCGACTAGAGCCTTTGCATTGAGGGCTATCTGAAAACGGCTGTGGCGCTGAAGTTGCCTGTGAATGTGGAGTTGGTGGCATGTGAAAACCGCATGTGGAGCATTCGTTTGTGTGGCATGCTCTAACAGGTTCATTCCTAGATAATGCACTCAAAGGGCACTAAGTATAGAGTGTGAAAACTGAGTTTCCCTGAGAGCTGCTTGGAAGCCTGATGGTGTGTGAAGTTAGTGAGCCAAATGGAGTTGTTCTCCCACAAGAACCACTTGGCTGATCCTTCTTCAATATGCCCTTCACCAACATGCAGTGTTTCCTTGATTGAATTAGCTCTCACACCAATATTTGCGTCTAGGGCCTTCGCATTGAGGGCTATCTGTAAACGGCTGTGGCGCTGAAGTTGCCTGTGAATGTGGAGTTGGTGGCATGTGAAAACCGCATGTGGAGAATTCGTTTGTGTGGGATGCTCTACCAGGTTCATTCCTAGATAATGCACTCAAAGGGCACTAAGCATAGAGTGTGAAAACTGAGTTTCCTTGAGAGCTGCTTGGAAGCCTGATGGTGTGTGAAGTTAGTGAGCCAAATGGAGTTGTTCTCCCACAAGAACCACTCGGCTGATCCTTCTTCAATATACCCTTCACCAACATGCAGTGTTTCCTTGATTGAATTAGCTCTCACACCAATATTTGCGTCTAGAGCCTTTGCATTGAGGGCTATCTGAAAACGGCTGTGGCGCTGAAGTTGCCTGTGAATGTGGAGTTGGTGGCATGTGAAACCCGCATGTGGAGCATTCGTTTGTGTGGGATGCTCTACCAGGTTCATTCCTAGATAATGCACTCAAAGGGCACTAAGCATAGAGTGTGAAAACTGAGTTTCCTTGAGAGCTGCTTGGAAGCCTGATGGTGTGTGAAGTTAGTGAGCCAAATGGAGTTGTTCTCCCACAAGAACCACTCGGCTGATCCTTCTTCAATATGCCCTTCACCAACATGCAGTGTTTCCTTGATTGAATTAGCTCTCACACCAATATTTGCGTCTAGAGCCTTTGCATTGAGGGCTATCTGAAAACGGCTGTGGCGCTGAAGTTGCCTGTGAATGTGGAGTTGGTGGCATGTGAAACCCGCATGTGGAGCATTCGTTTGTGTGGGATGCTCTACCAGGTTCATTCCTAGATAATGCACTCAAAGGGCACTAAGCATAGAGTGTGAAAACTGAGTTTCCTTGAGGGCTGCTTGGAAGCCTGATGGTGTGTGAAGTTAGTGAGCCAAATGGAGTTGTTCTCCCACAAGAACCACTCGGCTGATCCTTCTTCAATATGCCCTTCACCAACATGCAGTGTTTCCTTGATTGAATTAGCTCTCACACCAATATTTGCGTCTAGAGCCTTTGCATTGAGGGCTATCTGTAAACGGCTGTGGCGCTGAAGTTGCCTGTGAATGTGGAGTTGGTGGCATGTGAAACCCGCATGTGGAGCATTCGTTTGTGTGGGATGCTCTACCAGGTTCATTCCTAGATAATGCACTCAAAGGGCACTAAGCATAGAGTGTGAAAACTGAGTTTCCTTGAGAGCTGCTTGGAAGCCTGATGGTGTGTGAAGTTAGTGAGCCAAATGGAGTTGTTCTCCCACAAGAACCACTCGGCTGATCCTTCTTCAATATGCCCTTCACCAACATGCAGTGTTTCCTTGATTGAATTAGCTCTCACACCAATATTTGCGTCTAGAGCCTTTGCATTGAGGGCTATCTGAAAACGGCTGTGGCGCTGAAGTTGCCTGTGAATGTGGAGTTGGTGGCATGTGAAACCCGCATGTGGAGCATTCGTTTGTGTGGGATGTTCTACCAGGTTCAATCCTAGATAATGCACTCAAAGGGCACTAAGCATAGAGTGTGAAAACTGAGTTTCCTTGAGAGCTGCTTGGAAGCCTGATGGTGTGTGAAGTTAGTGAGCCAAATGGAGTTGTTCTCCCACAAGAACCACTCGGCTGATCCTTCTTCAATATGCCCTTCACCAACATGCAGTGTTTCCTTGATTGAATTGTCCCCCACACGAATATTTGCGTCTAGAGCCTTTGCATTGAGGGCTATCTGAAAACGACTGCGGCGCTGAAGTTGCCTGTGAATGTGGAGTTGGTGGCATGTGAAACCCGCATGTGGAGCATTCGTTTGTGTGGGATGCTCTACCAGGTTCATTCCTAGATAATGCACTCAAAGGGCACTAAGCATAGAGTGTGAAAACTGAGTTTCCTTGAGAGCTGCTTGGAAGCCTGATGGTGTGTGAAGTTAGTGAGCCAAATGGAGTTGTTCTCCCACAAGAACCACTCGGCTGATCCTTCTTCAATATGCCCTTCACCAACATGCAGTGTTTCCTTGATTGAATTGTCCCCCACACCAATATTTGCGTCTAGAGCCTTTGCATTGAGGGCTATCTGAAAACGGCTGTGGCGCTGAAGTTGCCTGTGAATGTGGAGTTGGTGGCATGTGAAACCCGCATGTGGAGCATTCGTTTGTGTGGGATGCTCTACCAGGTTCATTCCTAGATAATGCACTCAAAGGGCACTAAGCATAGAGTGTGAAAACTGAGTTTCCTTGAGAGCTGCTTGGAAGCCTGATGGTGTGTGAAGTTAGTGAGCCAAATGGAGTTGTTCTCCCACAAGAACCACTCGGCTGATCCTTCTTCAATATGCCCTTCACCAACATGCAGTGTTTCCTTGATTGAATTAGCTCTCACACCAATATTTGCGTCTAGAGCCTTTGCATTGAGGGCTATCTGAAAACGGCTGTGGCGCTGAAGTTGCCTGTGAATGTGGAGTTGGTGGCATGTGAAAACCGCATGTGGAGCATTCGTTTGTGTGGCATGCTCTAACAGGTTCATTCCTAGATAATGCACTCAAAGGGCACTAAGTATAGAGTGTGAAAACTGAGTTTCCCTGAGAGCTGCTTGGAAGCCTGATGGTGTGTGAAGTTAGTGAGCCAAATGGAGTTGTTCTCCCACAAGAACCACTTGGCTGATCCTTCTTCAATATGCCCTTCACCAACATGCAGTGTTTCCTTGATTGAATTAGCTCTCACACCAATATTTGCGTCTAGAGCCTTCGCATTGAGGGCTATCTGTAAACGGCTGTGGCGCTGAAGTTGCCTGTGAATGTGGAGTTGGTGGCATGTGAAAACCGCATGTGGAGAATTCGTTTGTGTGGGATGCTCTACCAGGTTCATTCCTAGATAATGCACTCAAAGGGCACTAAGCATAGTGTGTGAAAACTGAGTTTCCTTGAGAGCTGCTTGGAAGCCTGATGGTGTGTGAAGTTAGTGAGCCAAATGGAGTTGTTCTCCCACAAGAACCACTCGGCTGATCCTTCTTCAATATACCCTTCACCAACATGCAGTGTTTCCTTGATTGAATTAGCTCTCACACCAATATTTGCGTCTAGAGCCTTTGCATTGAGGGCTATCTGAAAACGGCTGTGGCGCTGAAGTTGCCTGTGAATGTGGAGTTGGTGGCATGTGAAACCCGCATGTGGAGCATTCGTTTGTGTGGGATGCTCTACCAGGTTCATTCCTAGATAATGCACTCAAAGGGCACTAAGCATAGAGTGTGAAAACTGAGTTTCCTTGAGAGCTGCTTGGAAGCCTGATGGTGTGTGAAGTTAGTGAGCCAAATGGAGTTGTTCTCCCACAAGAACCACTCGGCTGATCCTTCTTCAATATGCCCTTCACCAACATGCAGTGTTTCCTTGATTGAATTAGCTCTCACACCAATATTTGCGTCTAGAGCCTTTGCATTGAGGGCTATCTGAAAACGGCTGTGGCGCTGAAGTTGCCTGTGAATGTGGAGTTGGTGGCATGTGAAACCCGCATGTGGAGCATTCGTTTGTGTGGGATGTTCTACCAGGTTCAATCCTAGATAATGCACTCAAAGGGCACTAAGCATAGAGTGTGAAAACTGAGTTTCCTTGAGAGCTGCTTGGAAGCCTGATGGTGTGTGAAGTTAGTGAGCCAAATGGAGTTGTTCTCCCACAAGAACCACTCGGCTGATCCTTCTTCAATATGCCCTTCACCAACATGCAGTGTTTCCTTGATTGAATTGTCCCCCACACCAATATTTGCGTCTAGAGCCTTTGCATTGAGGGCTATCTGAAAACGACTGCGGCGCTGAAGTTGCCTGTGAATGTGGAGTTGGTGGCATGTGAAACCCGCATGTGGAGCATTCGTTTGTGTGGGATGCTCTACCAGGTTCATTCCTAGATAATGCACTCAAAGGGCACTAAGCATAGAGTGTGAAAACTGAGTTTCCTTGAGAGCTGCTTGGAAGCCTGATGGTGTGTGAAGTTAGTGAGCCAAATGGAGTTGTTCTCCCACAAGAACCACTCGGCTGATCCTTCTTCAATATGCCCTTCACCAACATGCAGTGTTTCCTTGATTGAATTGGCCCCACACCAATATTTGCGTCTAGAGCCTTTGCATTGAGGGCTATCTGAAAACGGCTGTGGCGCTGAAGTTGCCTGTGAATGTGGAGTTGGTGGCATGTGAAACCCGCATGTGGAGCATTCGTTTGTGTGGGATGCTCTACCAGGTTCATTCCTAGATAATGCACTCAAAGGGCACTAAGCATAGAGTGTGAAAACTGAGTTTCCTTGAGAGCTGCTTGGAAGCCTGATGGTGTGTGAAGTTAGTGAGCCAAATGGAGTTGTTCTCCCACAAGAACCACTCGGCTGATCCTTCTTCAATATGCCCTTCACCAACATGCAGTGTTTCCTTGATTGAATTAGCTCTCACACCAATATTTGCGTCTAGAGCCTTTGCATTGAGGGCTATCTGAAAACGGCTGTGGCGCTGAAGTTGCCTGTGAATGTGGAGTTGGTGGCATGTGAAAACCGCATGTGGAGCATTCGTTTGTGTGGCATGCTCTAACAGGTTCATTCCTAGATAATGCACTCAAAGGGCACTAAGTATAGAGTGTGAAAACTGAGTTTGCCTGAGAGCTGCTTGGAAGCCTGATGGTGTGTGAAGTTAGTGAGCCAAATGGAGTTGTTCTCCCACAAGAACCACTTGGCTGATCCTTCTTCAATATGCCCTTCACCAACATGCAGTGTTTCCTTGATTGAATTAGCTCTCACACCAATATTTGCGTCTAGAGCCTTCGCATTGAGGGCTATCTGTAAACGGCTGTGGCGCTGAAGTTGCCTGTGAATGTGGAGTTGGTGGCATGTGAAAACCGCATGTGGAGAATTCGTTTGTGTGGGATGCTCTACCAGGTTCATTCCTAGATAATGCACTCAAAGGGCACTAAGCATAGAGTGTGAAAACTGAGTTTCCTTGAGAGCTGCTTGGAAGCCTGATGGTGTGTGAAGTTAGTGAGCCAAATGGAGTTGTTCTCCCACAAGAACCACTCGGCTGATCCTTCTTCAATATACCCTTCACCAACATGCAGTGTTTCCTTGATTGAATTAGCTCTCACACCAATATTTGCGTCTAGAGCCTTTGCATTGAGGGCTATCTGAAAACGGCTGTGGCGCTGAAGTTGCCTGTGAATGTGGAGTTGGTGGCATGTGAAACCCGCATGTGGAGCATTCGTTTGTGTGGGATGCTCTACCAGGTTCATTCCTAGATAATGCACTCAAAGGGCACTAAGCATAGAGTGTGAAAACTGAGTTTCCTTGAGAGCTGCTTGGAAGCCTGATGGTGTGTGAAGTTAGTGAGCCAAATGGAGTTGTTCTCCCACAAGAACCACTCGGCTGATCCTTCTTCAATATGCCCTTCACCAACATGCAGTGTTTCCTTGATTGAATTGTCCCCCACACCAATATTTGCGTCTAGAGCCTTTGCATTGAGGGCTATCTGAAAACGGCTGTGGCGCTGAAGTTGCCTGTGAATGTGGAGTTGGTGGCATGTGAAACCCGCATGTGGAGCATTCGTTTGTGTGGGATGCTCTACCAGGTTCATTCCTAGATAATGCACTCAAAGGGCACTAAGCATAGAGTGTGAAAACTGAGTTTCCTTGAGGGCTGCTTGGAAGCCTGATGGTGTGTGAAGTTAGTGAGCCAAATGGAGTTGTTCTCCCACAAGAACCACTCGGCTGATCCTTCTTCAATATGCCCTTCACCAACATGCAGTGTTTCCTTGATTGAATTAGCTCTCACACCAATATTTGCGTCTAGAGCCTTTGCATTGAGGGCTATCTGTAAACGGCTATGGCGCTGAAGTTGCCTGTGAATGTGGAGTTGGTGGCATGTGAAACCCGCATGTGGAGCATTCGTTTGTGTGGGATGCTCTACCAGGTTCATTCCTAGATAATGCACTCAAAGGGCACTAAGCATAGAGTGTGAAAACTGAGTTTCCTTGAGAGCTGCTTGGAAGCCTGATGGTGTGTGAAGTTAGTGAGCCAAATGGAGTTGTTCTCCCACAAGAACCACTCGGCTGATCCTTCTTCAATATGCCCTTCACCAACATGCAGTGTTTCCTTGATTGAATTAGCTCTCACACCAATATTTGCGTCTAGAGCCTTTGCATTGAGGGCTATCTGAAAACGGCTGTGGCGCTGAAGTTGCCTGTGAATGTGGAGTTGGTGGCATGTGAAACCCGCATGTGGAGCATTCGTTTGTGTGGGATGTTCTACCAGGTTCAATCCTAGATAATGCACTCAAAGGGCACTAAGCATAGAGTGTGAAAACTGAGTTTCCTTGAGAGCTGCTTGGAAGCCTGATGGTGTGTGAAGTTAGTGAGCCAAATGGAGTTGTTCTCCCACAAGAACCACTCGGCTGATCCTTCTTCAATATGCCCTTCACCAACATGCAGTGTTTCCTTGATTGAATTGTCCCCCACACCAATATTTGCGTCTAGAGCCTTTGCATTGAGGGCTATCTGAAAACGACTGCGGCGCTGAAGTTGCCTGTGAATGTGGAGTTGGTGGCATGTGAAACCCGCATGTGGAGCATTCGTTTGTGTGGGATGCTCTACCAGGTTCATTCCTAGATAATGCACTCAAAGGGCACTAAGCATAGAGTGTGAAAACTGAGTTTCCTTGAGAGCTGCTTGGAAGCCTGATGGTGTGTGAAGTTAGTGAGCCAAATGGAGTTGTTCTCCCACAAGAACCACTCGGCTGATCCTTCTTCAATATGCCCTTCACCAACATGCAGTGTTTCCTTGATTGGATTGTCCCCCACACCAATATTTGCGTCTAGAGCCTTTGCATTGAGGGCTATCTGAAAACGGCTGTGGCGCTGAAGTTGCCTGTGAATGTGGAGTTGGTGGCATGTGAAACCCGCATGTGGAGCATTCGTTTGTGTGGGATGCTCTAGCAGGTTCATTCCTAGATAATGCACTCAAAGGGCACTAAGCATAGAGTGTGAAAACTGAGTTTCCTTGAGAGCTGCTTGGAAGCCTGATGGTGTGTGAAGTTAGTGAGCCAAATGGAGTTGTTCTCCCACAAGAACCACTCGGCTGATCCTTCTTCAATATGCCCTTCACCAACATGCAGTGTTTCCTTGATTGAATTAGCTCTCACACCAATATTTGCGTCTAGAGCCTTTGCATTGAGGGCTATTTGAAAACGGCTGTGGCGCTGAAGTTGCCTGTGAATGTGGAGTTGGTGGCATGTGAAACCCGCATGTGGAGCATTCGTTTGTGTGGCATGCTCTACCAGGTTCATTCCTAGATAATGCACTCAAAGGGCACTAAGCATAGAGTGTGAAAACTGAGTTTCCTTGAGAGCTGCTTGGAAGCCTGATGGTGTGTGATGTTAGTGAGCCAAATGGAGTTGTTCTCCCACAAGAACCACTCGGCTGATCCTTCTTCAATATGCCCTTCACCAACATGCAGTGTTTCCTTGATTGAATTGTCCCCCACACCAATATTTGCGTCTAGAGCCTTTGCATTGAGGGCTATCTGAAAACGGCTGTGGCGCTGAAGTTGCCTGTGAATGTGGAGTTGGTGGCATGTGAAACCCGCATGTGGAATATTCGTTTGTGTGGCATGTTCTACCAGGTTCATTCCTAGATAATGCACTCAAAGGGCACTAAGCATAGAGTGTGAAAACTGAGTTTCCTTGAGAGCTGCTTGGAAGCCTGATGGTGTGTGAAGTTAGTGAGCCAAATGGAGTTGTTCTCCCACAAGAACCACTCGGCTGATCCTTCTTCATTATGCCCTTCACCAACATGCAGTGTTTCCTTGATTGAATTAGCTCTCACACCAATATTTGCGTCTAGAGCCTTTGCATTGAGGGCTATCTGTAAACGGCTGTGGCGCTGAAGTTGCCTGTGAATGTGGAGTTGGTGGCATGTGAAACCCGCATGTGGAGCATTCGTTTGTGTGGGATGCTCTACCAGGTTCATTCCTAGATAATGCACTCAAAGGGCACTAAGCATAGAGTGTGAAAACTGAGTTTCCTTGAGAGCTGCTTGGAAGCCTGATGGTGTGTGAAGTTAGTGAGCCAAATGGAGTTGTTCTCCCACAAGAACCACTCGGCTGATCCTTCTTCAATATGCCCTTCACCAACATGCAGTGTTTCCTTGATTGAATTAGCTCTCACACCAATATTTGCGTCTAGAGCCTTTGCATTGAGGGCTATCTGAAAACGGCTGTGGCGCTGAAGTTGCCTGTGAATGTGGAGTTGGTGGCATGTGAAACCCGCATGTGGAGCATTCGTTTGTGTGGGATGTTCTACCAGGTTCAATCCTAGATAATGCACTCAAAGGGCACTAAGCATAGAGTGTGAAAACTGAGTTTCCTTGAGAGCTGCTTGGAAGCCTGATGGTGTGTGAAGTTAGTGAGCCAAATGGAGTTGTTCTCCCACAAGAACCACTCGGCTGATCCTTCTTCAATATGCCCTTCACCAACATGCAGTGTTTCCTTGATTGAATTGTCCCCCACACGAATATTTGCGTCTAGAGCCTTTGCATTGAGGGCTATCTGAAAACGACTGCGGCGCTGAAGTTGCCTGTGAATGTGGAGTTGGTGGCATGTGAAACCCGCATGTGGAGCATTCGTTTGTGTGGCATGCTCTACCAGGTTCATTCCTAGATAATGCACTCAAAGGGCACTAAGCATAGAGTGTGAAAACTGAGTTTCCTTGAGAGCTGCTTGGAAGCCTGATGGTGTGTGAAGTTAGTGAGCCAAATGGAGTTGTTCTCCCACAAGAACCACTCGGCTGATCCTTCTTCAATATGCCCTTCACCAACATGCAGTGTTTCCTTGATTGAATTGTCCCCCACACCAATATTTGCGTCTAGAGCCTTTGCATTGAGGGCTATCTGAAAACGGCTGTGGCGCTGAAGTTGCCTGTGAATGTGGAGTTGGTGGCATGTGAAACCCGCATGTGGAGCATTCCTTTGTGTGGGATGTTCTACCAGGTTCATTCCTAGATAATGCACTCAAAGGGCACTAAGCATAGAGTGTGAAAACTGAGTTTCCTTGAGAGCTGCTTGGAAGCCTGATGGTGTGTGAAGTTAGTGAGCCAAATGGAGTTGTTCTCCCACAAGAACCACTCGGCTGATCCTTCTTCAATATGCCCTTCACCAACATGCAGTGTTTCCTTGATTGAATTAGCTCTCACACCAATATTTGCGTCTAGAGCCTTTGCATTGAGGGCTGTCTGAAAACGGCTGTGGCGCTGAAGTTGCCTGTGAATGTGGAGTTGGTGGCATGTGAAACCCGCATGTGGAGCATTCGTTTGTGTGGCATGCTCTACCAGGTTCATTCCTAGATAATGCACTCAAAGGGCACTAAGCATAGAGTGTGAAAACTGAGTTTCCTTGAGAGCTGCTTGGAAGCCTGATGGTGTGTGATGTTAGTGAGCCAAATGGAGTTGTTCTCCCACAAGAACCACTCGGCTGATCCTTCTTCAATATGCCCTTCACCAACATGCAGTGTTTCCTTGATTGAATTGTCCCCCACACCAATATTTGCGTCTAGAGCCTTTGCATTGAGGGCTATCTGAAAACGGCTGTGGCGCTGAAGTTGCCTGTGAATGTGGAGTTGGTGGCATGTGAAACCCGCATGTGGAATATTCGCATGTGTGGCATGTTCTACCAGGTTCATTCCTAGATAATGCACTCAAAGGGCACTAAGCATAGAGTGTGAAAACTGAGTTTCCTTGAGAGCTGCTTGGAAGCCTGATGGTGTGTGAAGTTAGTGAGCCAAATGGAGTTGTTCTCCCACAAGAACCACTCGGCTGATCCTTCTTCATTATGCCCTTCACCAACATGCAGTGTTTCCTTGATTGAATTAGCTCTCACACCAATATTTGCGTCTAGAGCCTTTGCATTGAGGGCTATCTGAAAACGGCTGTGGCGCTGAAGTTGCCTGTGAATGTGGAGTTGGTGGCATGTGAAAACCCGCATGTGGAGCATTCGTTTGTGTGGCATGCTCTAACAGGTTCATTCCTAGATAATGCACTCAAAGGGCACTAAGCATAGAGTGTGAAAACTGAGTTTCCTTGAGAGCTGCTTGGAAGCCTGATGGTGTGTGAAGTTAGTGAGCCAAATGGAGTTGTTCTCCCACAAGAACCACTCGGCTGATCCTTCTTCAATATGCCCTTCACCAACATGCAGTGTTTCCTTGATTGAATTAGCTCTCACACCAATATTTGCGTCTAGAGCCTTTGCATTGAGGGCTATCTGAAAACGGCTGTGGCGCTGAAGTTGCCTGTGAATGTGGAGTTGGTGGCATGTGAAAACCGCATGTGGAGCATTCGTTTGTGTGGCATGCTCTACCAGGTTCATTCCTAGATAATGCACTCAAAGGGCACTAAGCATAGAGTGTGAAAACTGAGTTTCCTTGAGAGCTGCTTGGAAGCCTGATGGTGTGTGAAGTTAGTGAGCCAAATGGAGTTGTTCTCCCACAAGAACCACTCGGCTGATCCTTCTTCAATATGCCCTTCACCAACATGCAGTGTTTCCTTGATTGAATTAGCTCTCACACCAATATTTGCGTCTAGAGCCTTTGCATTGAGGGCTATCTGAAAACGGCTGTGGCGCTGAAGTTGCCTGTGAATGTGGACTTGGTGGCATGTGAAAACCGCATGTGGAGCATTCGTTTGTGTGGCATGCTCTAACAGGTTCATTCCTAGATAATGCACTCAAAGGGCACTAAGCATAGAGTGTGAAAACTGAGTTTCCTTGAGAGCTGCTTGGAAGCCTGATGGTGTGTGAAGTTAGTGAGCCAAATGGAGTTGTTCTCCCACAAGAACCACTCGGCTGATCCTTCTTCAATATGCCCTTCACCAACATGCAGTGTTTCCTTGATTGAATTAGCTCTCACACCAATATTTGCGTCTAGAGCCTTTGCATTGAGGGCTATCTGAAAACGGCTGTGGCGCTGAAGTTGCCTGTGAATGTGGAGTTGGTTGCATGTGAAACCCGCATGTGGAGCATTCGTTTGTGTGGGATGCTCTAGCAGGTTCATTCCTAGATAATGCACTCAAAGGGCACTAAGCATAGAGTGTGAAAACTGAGTTTCCTTGAGAGCTGCTTGGAAGCCTGATGGTGTGTGAAGTTAGTGAGCCAAATGGAGTTGTTCTCCCACAAGAACCACTCGGCTGATCCTTCTTCAATATGCCCTTCACCAACATGCAGTGTTTCCTTGATTGAATCAGCTCTCACACCAATATTTGCGTCTAGAGCCTTTGCATTGAGGGCTATCTGAAAACGGCTGTGGCGCTGAAGTTGCCTGTGAATGTGGAGTTGGTGGCATGTGAAACCCGCATGTGGAGCATTCGTTTGTGTGGCATGCTCTACCAGGTTCATTCCTAGATAATGCACTCAAAGGGCACTAAGCATAGAGTGTGAAAACTGAGTTTCCTTGAGAGCTGCTTGGAAGCCTGATGGTGTGTGAAGTTAGTGACCCAAATGGAGTTGTTCTCCCACAAGAACCACTTGGCTGATCCTTCTTCAATATGCCCTTCACCAACATGCAGTGTTTCCTTGATTGAATTAGCTCTCACACCAATATTTGTGTCTAGAGCCTTCGCATTGAGGGCTATCTGTAAACGGCTGTGGCGCTGAAGTTGCCTGTGAATGTGGAGTTGGTGGCATGTGAAAACCGCATGTGGAGCATTCGTTTGTGTGGGATGCTCTACCAGGTTCATTCCTAGATAATGCACTCAAAGGGCACTAAGCATAGAGTGTGAAAACTGAGTTTCCTTGAGAGCTGCTTGGAAGCCTGATGGTGTGTGAAGTTAGTGAGCCAAATGGAGTTGTTCTCCCACAAGAACCACTCGGCTGATCCTTCTTCAATATGCCCTTCACCAACATGCAGTGTTTCCTTGATTGAATTGTCCCCCACACCAATATTTGCGTCTAGAGCCTTTGCATTGAGGGCTATCTGAAAACAGCTGTGGCGCTGAAGTTGCCTGTGAATGTGGAGTTGGTGGCATGTGAAACCCGCATGTGGAGCATTCGTTTGTGTGGGATGTTCTACCAGGTTCATTCCTAGATAATGCACTCAAAGGGCACTAAGCATAGAGTGTGAAAACTGAGTTTCCTTGAGAGCTGCTTGGAAGCCTGATGGTGTGTGAAGTTAGTGAGCCAAATGGAGTTGTTCTCCCACAAGAACCACTCGGCTGATCCTTCTTCAATATGCCCTTCACCAACATGCAGTGTTTCCTTGATTTAATTAGCTCTCACACCAATATTTGCGTCTAGAGCCTTTGCATTGAGGGCTATCTGTAAACGGCTGTGGCACTGAAGTTGCCTGTGAATGTGGAGTTGGTGGCATGTGAAACCCGCATGTGGAGCATTCGTTTGTGTGGGATGCTCTACCAGGTTCATTCCTAGATAATGCACTCAAAGGGCACTAAGCATAGAGTGTGAAAACTGAGTTTCCTTGAGAGCTGCTTGGAAGCCTGATGGTGTGTGAAGTTAGTGAGCCAAATGGAGTTGTTCTCCCACAAGAACCACTCGGCTGATCCTTCTTCAATATGCCCTTCACCAACATGCAGTGTTTCCTTGATTGAATTAGCTCTCACACCAATATTTGCGTCTAGAGCCTTTGCATTGAGGGCTATCTGAAAACGGCTGTGGCGCTGAAGTTGCCTGTGAATGTGGAGTTGGTGGCATGTGAAAACCGCATGTGGAGCATTCGTTTGTGTGGCATGCTCTACCAGGTTCATTTCAGTCCTAGGCACTGAAAGGGCACTAAGCATTGAGTGTGAAAACTGAGTTTCCTTGAGAGCTGCTTGGAAGCCTGATGGTGTGTGAAGTTAGTGAGCCAAATGGAGTTGTTCTCCCACAAGAACCACTCGGCTGATCCTTCTTCAATATGCCCTTCACCAACATGCAGTGTTTCCTTGATTGAATTAGCTCTCACACCAATATTTGCGTCTAGAGCCTTTGCATTGAGGGCTATCTGAAAACGGCTGTGGCGCTGAAGTTGCCTGTGAATGTGGAGTTGGTGGCATGTGAAAACCGTATGTGGAGCATTCGTTTGTGTGGGATGCTCTACCAGGTTCATTCCTAGATAATGCACTCAAAGGGCACTAAGCATAGAGTGTGAAAACTGAGTTTCCCTGAGAGCTGCTTGGAAGCCTGATGGTGTGTGAAGTTAGTGAGCCAAATGGAATTGTTCTCCCACAAGAACCACTTGGCTGATCCTTCTTCAATATGCCCTTCACCAACATGCAGTGTTTCCTTGATTGAATTAGCTCTCACACCAATATTTGCGTCTAGAGCCTTTGCATTGAGGGCTATCTGAAAACGGCTGTGGCGCTGAAGTTGCCTGTGAATGTGGAGTTGGTGGCATGTGAAACCCGCATGTGGAGCATTCGTTTGTGTGGGATGCTCTACCAGGGTCATTCCTAGATAATGCACTCAAAGGGCACTAAGCATAGAGTGTGAAAACTGAGTTTCCTTGAGAGCTGCTTGGAAGCCTGATGGTGTGTGATGTTAGTGAGCCAAATGGAGTTGTTCTCCCACAAGAACCACTCGGCTGATCCTTCTTCAATATGCCCTTCACCAACATGCAGTGTTTCCTTGATTGAATTGTCCCCCACACCAATATTTGCGTCTAGAGCCTTTGCATTGAGGGCTATCTGAAAACGGCTGTGGCGCTGAAGTTGCCTGTGAATGTGGAGTTGGTGGCATGAGAAACCCGCATGTGGAGCATTCGTTTGTGTGGGATGCTCTACCAGGTTCATTCCTAGATAATGCACTCAAAGGGCACTAAGCATAGAGTGTGAAAACTGAGTTTCCTTGAGAGCTGCTTGGAAGCCTGATGGTGTGTGAAGTTAGTGAGCCAAATGGAGTTGTTCTCCCACAAGAACCACTCGGCTGATCCTTCTTCAATATGCCCTTCACCAACATGCAGTGTTTCCTTGATTGAATCAGCTCTCACACCAATATTTGCGTCTAGAGCCTTTGCATTGAGGGCTATCTGAAAACGGCTGTGGCGCTGAAGTTGCCTGTGAATGTGGAGTTGGTGGCATGTGAAAACCGCATGTGGAGCATTCGTTTGTGTGGCATGCTCTACCAGGTTCATTCCTAGATAATGCACTCAAAGGGCACTAAGCATAGAGTGTGAAAACTGAGTTTCCTTGAGAGCTGCTTGGAAGCCTGATGGTGTGTGAAGTTAGTGAGCCAAATGGAGTTGTTCTCCCACAAGAACCACTCGGCTGATCCTTCTTCAATATGCCCTTCACCAACATGCAGTGTTTCCTTGATTGAATTAGCTCTCACACCAATATTTGCGTCTAGAGCCTTTGCATTGAGGGCTATCTGAAAACGCCTGCGGCGCTGAAGTTGCCTGTGAATGTGGAGTTGGTGGCATGTGAAACCCGCATGTGGAGCATTCGTTTGTGTGGGATGCTCTACCAGGTTCATTCCTAGATAATGCACTCAAAGGGCACTAAGCATAGAGTGTGAAAACTGAGTTTCCTTGAGAGCTGCTTGGAAGCCTGATGGTGTGTGATGTTAGTGAGCCAAATGGAGTTGTTCTCCCACAAGAACCACTCGGCTGATCCTTCTTCAATATGCCCTTCACCAACATGCAGTGTTTCCTTGATTGAATTGTCCCCCACACCAATATTTGCGTCTAGAGCCTTTGCATTGAGGGCTATCTGAAAACGGCTGTGGCGCTGAAGTTGCCTGTGAATGTGGAGTTGGTGGCATGAGAAACCCGCATGTGGAGCATTCGTTTGTGTGGGATGCTCTACCAGGTTCATTCCTAGATAATGCACTCAAAGGGCACTAAGCATAGAGTGTGAAAACTGAGTTTCCTTGAGAGCTGCTTGGAAGCCTGATGGTGTGTGAAGTTAGTGAGCCAAATGGAGTTGTTCTCCCACAAGAACCACTCGGCTGATCCTTCTTCAATATGCCCTTCACCAACATGCAGTGTTTCCTTGATTGAATCAGCTCTCACACCAATATTTGCGTCTAGAGCCTTTGCATTGAGGGCTATCTGAAAACGGCTGTGGCGCTGAAGTTGCCTGTGAATGTGGAGTTGGTGGCATGTGAAACCCGCATGTGGAGCATTCGTTTGTGTGGCATGCTCTACCAGGTTCATTCCTAGATAATGCACTCAAAGGGCACTAAGCATAGAGTGTGAAAACTGAGTTTCCTTGAGAGCTGCTTGGAAGCCTGATGGTGTGTGAAGTTAGTGAGCCAAATGGAGTTGTTCTCCCACAAGAACCACTCGGCTGATCCTTCTTCAATATGCCCTTCACCAACATGCAGTGTTTCCTTGATTGAATTAGCTCTCACACCAATATTTGCGTCTAGAGCCTTTGCATTGAGGGCTATCTGAAAACGCCTGCGGCGCTGAAGTTGCCTGTGAATGTGGAGTTGGTGGCATGTGAAACCCGCATGTGGAGCATTCGTTTGTGTGGGATGCTCTACCAGGTTCATTCCTAGATAATGCACTCAAAGGGCACTAAGCATAGAGTGTGAAAACTGAGTTTCCTTGAGAGCTGCTTGGAAGCCTGATGGTGTGTGATGTTAGTGAGCCAAATGGAGTTGTTCTCCCACAAGAACCACTCGGCTGATCCTTCTTCAATATGCCCTTCACCAACATGCAGTGTTTCCTTGATTGAATTGTCCCCCACACCAATATTTGCGTCTAGAGCCTTTGCATTGAGGGCTATCTGAAAACGGCTGTGGCGCTGAAGTTGCCTGTGAATGTGGAGTTGGTGGCATGTGAAAACCGCATGTGGAGCATTCGTTTGTGTGGCATGCTCTACCAGGTTCATTCCTAGATAATGCACTCAAAGGGCACTAAGCATAGAGTGTGAAAACTGAGTTTCCTTGAGAGCTGCTTGGAAGCCTGATGGTGTGTGAAGTTAGTGAGCCAAATGGAGTTGTTCTCCCACAAGAACCACTCGGCTGATCCTTCTTCAATATGCCCTTCACCAACATGCAGTGTTTCCTTGATTGAATTAGCTCTCACACCAATATTTGCGTCTAGAGCCTTTGCATTGAGGGCTATCTGAAAACGGCTGTGGCGCTGAAGTTGCCTGTGAATGTGGACTTGGTGGCATGTGAAAACCGCATGTGGAGCATTCGTTTGTGTGGCATGCTCTAACAGGTTCATTCCTAGATAATGCACTCAAAGGGCACTAAGCATAGAGTGTGAAAACTGAGTTTCCTTGAGAGCTGCTTGGAAGCCTGATGGTGTGTGAAGTTAGTGAGCCAAATGGAGTTGTTCTCCCACAAGAACCACTCGGCTGATCCTTCTTCAATATGCCCTTCACCAACATGCAGTGTTTCCTTGATTGAATTAGCTCTCACACCAATATTTGCGTCTAGAGCCTTTGCATTGAGGGCTATCTGAAAACGGCTGTGGCGCTGAAGTTGCCTGTGAATGTGGAGTTGGTTGCATGTGAAACCCGCATGTGGAGCATTCGTTTGTGTGGGATGCTCTACCAGGTTCATTCCTAGATAATGCACTCAAAGGGCACTAAGCATAGAGTGTGAAAACTGAGTTTCCTTGAGAGCTGCTTGGAAGCCTGATGGTGTGTGAAGTTAGTGAGCCAAATGGAGTTGTTCTCCCACAAGAACCACTCGGCTGATCCTTCTTCAATATGCCCTTCACCAACATGCAGTGTTTCCTTGATTGAATCAGCTCTCACACCAATATTTGCGTCTAGAGCCTTTGCATTGAGGGCTATCTGAAAACGGCTGTGGCGCTGAAGTTGCCTGTGAATGTGGAGTTGGTGGCATGTGAAACCCGCATGTGGAGCATTCGTTTGTGTGGCATGCTCTACCAGGTTCATTCCTAGATAATGCACTCAAAGGGCACTAAGCATAGAGTGTGAAAACTGAGTTTCCTTGAGAGCTGCTTGGAAGCCTGATGGTGTGTGAAGTTAGTGAGCCAAATGGAGTTGTTCTCCCACAAGAACCACTTGGCTGATCCTTCTTCAATATGCCCTTCACCAACATGCAGTGTTTCCTTGATTGAATTAGCTCTCACACCAATATTTGTGTCTAGAGCCTTCGCATTGAGGGCTATCTGTAAACGGCTGTGGCGCTGAAGTTGCCTGTGAATGTGGAGTTGGTGGCATGTGAAAACCGCATGTGGAGCATTCGTTTGTGTGGGATGCTCTACCAGGTTCATTCCTAGATAATGCACTCAAAGGGCACTAAGCATAGAGTGTGAAAACTGAGTTTCCTTGAGAGCTGCTTGGAAGCCTGATGGTGTGTGAAGTTAGTGAGCCAAATGGAGTTGTTCTCCCACAAGAACCACTCGGCTGATCCTTCTTCAATATGCCCTTCACCAACATGCAGTGTTTCCTTGATTGAATTAGCTCTCACACCAATATTTGCGTCTAGAGCCTTTGCATTGAGGGCTATCTGAAAACAGCTGTGGCGCTGAAGTTGCCTGTGAATGTGGAGTTGGTGGCATGTGAAACCCGCATGTGGAGCATTCGTTTGTGTGGGATGTTCTACCAGGTTCATTCCTAGATAATGCACTCAAAGGGCACTAAGCATAGAGTGTGAAAACTGAGTTTCCTTGAGAGCTGCTTGGAAGCCTGATGGTGTGTGAAGTTAGTGAGCCAAATGGAGTTGTTCTCCCACAAGAACCACTCGGCTGATCCTTCTTCAATATGCCCTTCACCAACATGCAGTGTTTCCTTGATTTAATTAGCTCTCACACCAATATTTGCGTCTAGAGCCTTTGCATTGAGGGCTATCTGTAAACGGCTGTGGCACTGAAGTTGCCTGTGAATGTGGAGTTGGTGGCATGTGAAACCCGCATGTGGAGCATTCGTTTGTGTGGGATGCTCTACCAGGTTCATTCCTAGATAATGCACTCAAAGGGCACTAAGCATAGAGTGTGAAAACTGAGTTTCCTTGAGAGCTGCTTGGAAGCCTGATGGTGTGTGAAGTTAGTGAGCCAAATGGAGTTGTTCTCCCACAAGAACCACTCGGCTGATCCTTCTTCAATATGCCCTTCACCAACATGCAGTGTTTCCTTGATTGAATTAGCTCTCACACCAATATTTGCGTCTAGAGCCTTTGCATTGAGGGCTATCTGAAAACGGCTGTGGCGCTGAAGTTGCCTGTGAATGTGGAGTTGGTGGCATGTGAAAACCGCATGTGGAGCATTCGTTTGTGTGGCATGCTCTACCAGGTTCATTTCAGTCCTAGGCACTGAAAGGGCACTAAGCATTGAGTGTGAAAAGTGAGTTTCCTTGAGAGCTGCTTGGAAGCCTGATGGTGTGTGAAGTTAGTGAGCCAAATGGAGTTGTTCTCCCACAAGAACCACTCGGCTGATCCTTCTTCAATATGCCCTTCACCAACATGCAGTGTTTCCTTGATTGAATTAGCTCTCACACCAATATTTGCGTCTAGAGCCTTTGCATTGAGGGCTATCTGAAAACGGCTGTGGCGCTGAAGTTGCCTGTGAATGTGGAGTTGGTGGCATGTGAAAACCGTATGTGGAGCATTCGTTTGTGTGGGATGCTCTACCAGGTTCATTCCTAGATAATGCACTCAAAGGGCACTAAGCATAGAGTGTGAAAACTGAGTTTCCCTGAGAGCTGCTTGGAAGCCTGATGGTGTGTGAAGTTAGTGAGCCAAATGGAATTGTTCTCCCACAAGAACCACTCAGCTGATCCTTCTTCAATATGCCCTTCACCAACATGCAGTGTTTCCTTGATTGAATTAGCTCTCACACCAATATTTGCGTCTAGAGCCTTTGCATTGAGGGCTATCTGAAAACGGCTGTGGCGCTGAAGTTGCCTGTGAATGTGGAGTTGGTGGCATGTGAAACCCGCATGTGGAGCATTCGTTTGTGTGGGATGCTCTACCAGGGTCATTCCTAGATAATGCACTCAAAGGGCACTAAGCATAGAGTGTGAAAACTGAGTTTCCTTGAGAGCTGCTTGGAAGCCTGATGGTGTGTGATGTTAGTGAGCCAAATGGAGTTGTTCTCCCACAAGAACCACTCGGCTGATCCTTCTTCAATATGCCCTTCACCAACATGCAGTGTTTCCTTGATTGAATTGTCCCCCACACCAATATTTGCGTCTAGAGCCTTTGCATTGAGGGCTATCTGAAAACGGCTGTGGCGCTGAAGTTGCCTGTGAATGTGGAGTTGGTGGCATGAGAAACCCGCATGTGGAGCATTCGTTTGTGTGGGATGCTCTACCAGGTTCATTCCTAGATAATGCACTCAAAGGGCACTAAGCATAGAGTGTGAAAACTGAGTTTCCTTGAGAGCTGCTTGGAAGCCTGATGGTGTGTGAAGTTAGTGAGCCAAATGGAGTTGTTCTCCCACAAGAACCACTCGGCTGATCCTTCTTCAATATGCCCTTCACCAACATGCAGTGTTTCCTTGATTGAATCAGCTCTCACACCAATATTTGCGTCTAGAGCCTTTGCATTGAGGGCTATCTGAAAACGGCTGTGGCGCTGAAGTTGCCTGTGAATGTGGAGTTGGTGGCATGTGAAAACCGCATGTGGAGCATTCGTTTGTGTGGCATGCTCTACCAGGTTCATTCCTAGATAATGCACTCAAAGGGCACTAAGCATAGAGTGTGAAAACTGAGTTTCCTTGAGAGCTGCTTGGAAGCCTGATGGTGTGTGAAGTTAGTGAGCCAAATGGAGTTGTTCTCCCACAAGAACCACTCGGCTGATCCTTCTTCAATATGCCCTTCACCAACATGCAGTGTTTCCTTGATTGAATTAGCTCTCACACCAATATTTGCGTCTAGAGCCTTTGCATTGAGGGCTATCTGAAAACGCCTGCGGCGCTGAAGTTGCCTGTGAATGTGGAGTTGGTGGCATGTGAAACCCGCATGTGGAGCATTCGTTTGTGTGGCATGCTCTACCAGGTTCATTCCTAGATAATGCACTCAAAGGGCACTAAGCATAGAGTGTGAAAACTGAGTTTCCTTGAGAGCTGCTTGGAAGCCTGATGGTGTGTGAAGTTAGTGAGCCAAATGGAGTTGTTCTCCCACAAGAACCACTCGGCTGATCCTTCTTCAATATGCCCTTCACCAACATGCAGTGTTTCCTTGATTGAATTAGCTCTCACACCAATATTTGCGTCTAGAGCCTTTGCATTGAGGGCTATCTGAAAATGGCTATGGCGCTGAACTTGCCTGTGAATGTGGAGTTGGTGGCATGTGAAACCCGCATGTGGAGCATTCGTTTGTGTGGCATGCTCTACCAGGTTCAATCCTAGATAATGCACTCAAAGGGCACTAATCATAGAGTGTGAAAACTGAGTTTCCTTGAGAGCTGCTTGGAAGCCTGATGGTGTGTGAAGTTAGTGAGCCAAATGGAGTTGTTCTCCCACAAGAACCACTCGGCTGATCCTTCTTCAATATGCCCTTCACCAACATGCAGTGTTTCCTTGATTGAATTAGCTCTCACACCAATATTTGTGTCTAGAGCCTTTGCATTGAGGGCTATCTGAAAACGGCTGTGGCGCTGAAGTTGCCTGTGAATGTGGAGTTGGTGGCATGTGAAACCCGCATGTGGAGCATTCGTTTGTGTGGCATGCTCTACCAGGTTCAATCCTAGATAATGCACTCAAAGGGCACTAAGCATAGAGTGTGAAAACTGAGTTTCCTTGAGAGCTGCTTGGAAGCCTGATGGTGTGTGAAGTTAGTGAGCCAAATGGAGTTGTTCTCCCACAAGAACCACTCGGCTGATCCTTCTTCAATATGCCCTTCACCAACATGCAGTGTTTCCTTGATTGAATTAGCTCTCACACCAATATTTGCGTCTAGAGCCTTTGCATTGAGGGCTATCTGAAAACGGCTGTGGCGCTGAAGTTGCCTGTGAATGTGGAGTTGGTGGCATGTGAAAACCGCATGTGGAGAATTCGTTTGTGTGGGATGCTCTACCAGGTTCATTCCTAGATAATGCACTCAAAGGGCACTAAGCATAGAGTGTGAAAACTGAGTTTCCTTGAGAGCTGCTTGGAAGCCTGATGGTGTGTGAAGTTAGTGAGCCAAATGGAGTTGTTCTCCCACAAGAACCACTCGGCTGATCCTTCTTCAATATGCCCTTCACCAACATGCAGTGTTTCCTTGATTGAATCAGCTCTCACACCAATATTTGCGTCTAGAGCCTTTGCATTGAGGGCTATCTGAAAACGGCTGTGGCGCTGAAGTTGCCTGTGAATGTGGAGTTGGTGGCATGTGAAAACCGCATGTGGAGCATTCGTTTGTGTGGCATGCTCTACCAGGTTCATTCCTAGATAATGCACTCAAAGGGCACTAAGCATAGAGTGTGAAAACTGAGTTTCCTTGAGAGCTGCTTGGAAGCCTGATGGTGTGTGAAGTTAGTGAGCCAAATGGAGTTGTTCTCCCACAAGAACCACTCGGCTGATCCTTCTTCAATATGCCCTTCACCAACATGCAGTGTTTCCTTGATTGAATTAGCTCTCACACCAATATTTGCGTCTAGAGCCTTCGCATTGAGGGCTATCTGTAAACGGCTGTGGCGCTGAAGTTGCCTGTGAATGTGGAGTTGGTGGCATGTGAAACCCGCATGTGGAGCATTCGTTTGTGTGGGATGCTCTACCAGGTTCATTCCTAGATAATGCACTCAAAGGGCACTAAGCATAGAGTGTGAAAACTGAGTTTCCTTGAGAGCTGCTTGGAAGCCTGATGGTGTGTGAAGTTAGTGAGCCAAATGGAGTTGTTCTCCCACAAGAACCACTCGGCTGATCCTTCTTCAATATGCCCTTCACCAACATGCAGTGTTTCCTTGATTGAATTAGCTCTCACACCAATATTTGCGTCTAGAGCCTTTGCATTGAGGGCTATCTGAAAACGGCTGTGGCGCTGAAGTTGCCTGTGAATGTGGAGTTGGTGGCATGTGAAACCCGCATGTGGAGCATTCGTTTGTGTGGGATGCTCTACCAGGTTCATTCCTAGATAATGCACTCAAAGGGCACTAAGCATAGAGTGTGAAAACTGAGTTTCCTTGAGAGCTGCTTGGAAGCCTGATGGTGTGTGAAGTTAGTGAGCCAAATGGAGTTGTTCTCCCACAAGAACCACTCGGCTGATCCTTCTTCAATATGCCCTTCACCAACATGCAGTGTTTCCTTGATTGAATTAGCTCTCACACCAATATTTGCGTCTAGAGCCTTTGCATTGAGGGCTATCTGAAAACGGCTGTGGCGCTGAAGTTGCCTGTGAATGTGGAGTTGGTGGCATGTGAAAACCGCATGTGGAGCATTCGTTTGTGTGGCATGCTCTACCAGGTTCAATCCTAGATAATGCACTCAAAGGGCACTAATCATAGAGTGTGAAAACTGAGTTTCCTTGAGAGCTGCTTGGAAGCCTGATGGTGTGTGAAGTTAGTGAGCCAAATGGAGTTGTTCTCCCACAAGAACCACTCGGCTGATCCTTCTTCAATATGCCCTTCACCAACATGCAGTGTTTCCTTGATTGAATTAGCTCTCACACCAATATTTGTGTCTAGAGCCTTTGCATTGAGGGCTATCTGAAAACGGCTGTGGCGCTGAAGTTGCCTGTGAATGTGGAGTTGGTGGCATGTGAAAACCGCATGTGGAGCATTCGTTGGTGTGGCATGCTCTACCAGGTTCATTCCTAGACAATGCACTCAAAGGGCACTAAGCATAGAGTGTGAAAACTGAGTTTCCTTGAGAGCTGCTTGGAAGCCTGATGGTGTGTGAAGTTAGTGAGCCAAATGGAGTTGTTCTCCCACAAGAACCACTCGGCTGATCCTTCTTCAATATGCCCTTCACCAACATGCAGTGTTTCCTTGATTGAATTAGCTCTCACACCAATATTTGCGTCTAGAGCCTTTGCATTGAGGGCTATCTGAAAACGGCTGTGGCGCTGAAGTTGCCTGTGAATGTGGAGTTGGTGGCATGTGAAAACCGCATGTGGAGCATTCGTTTGTGTGGCATGCTCTACCAGGTTCATTCCTAGACAATGCACTCAAAGGGCACTAAGCATAGAGTGTGAAAACTGAGTTTCCTTGAGAGCTGCTTGGAAGCCTGATGGTGTGTGAAGTTAGTGAGCCAAATGGAGTTGTTCTCCCACAAGAACCACTCGGCTGATCCTTCTTCAATATGCCCTTCACCAACATGCAGTGTTTCCTTGATTGAATTAGCTCTCACACCAATATTTGCGTCTAGAGCCTTTGCATTGAGGGCTATCTGAAAACGGCTGTGGCGCTGAAGTTGCCTGTGAATGTGGAGTTGGTGGCATGTGAAAACCGCATGTGGAGAATTCGTTTGTGTGGGATGCTCTACCAGGTTCATTCCTAGATAATGCACTCAAAGGGCACTAAGCATAGAGTGTGAAAACTGAGTTTCCTTGAGAGCTGCTTGGAAGCCTGATGGTGTGTGAAGTTAGTGAGCCAAATGGAGTTGTTCTCCCACAAGAACCACTCGGCTGATCCTTCTTCAATATGCCCTTCACCAACATGCAGTGTTTCCTTGATTGAATCAGCTCTCACACCAATATTTGCGTCTAGAGCCTTTGCATTGAGGGCTATCTGAAAACGGCTGTGGCGCTGAAGTTACCTGTGAATGTGGAGTTGGTGGCATGTGAAAACCGCATGTGGAGCATTCGTTTGTGTGGCATGCTCTACCAGGTTCATTCCTAGATAATGCACTCAAAGGGCACTAAGCATAGAGTGTGAAAACTGAGTTTCCTTGAGAGCTGCTTGGAAGCCTGATGGTGTGTGAAGTTAGTGAGCCAAATGGAGTTGTTCTCCCACAAGAACCACTTGGCTGATCCTTCTTCAATATGCCCTTCACCAACATGCAGTGTTTCCTTGATTGAATTAGCTCTCACACCAATATTTGCGTCTAGAGCCTTCGCATTGAGGGCTATCTGTAAACGGCTGTGGCGCTGAAGTTGCCTGTGAATGTGGAGTTGGTGGCATGTGAAACCCGCATGTGGAGCATTCGTTTGTGTGGGATGCTCTACCAGGTTCATTCCTAGATAATGCACTCAAAGGGCACTAAGCATAGAGTGTGAAAACTGAGTTTCCTTGAGAGCTGCTTGGAAGCCTGATGGTGTGTGAAGTTAGTGAGCCAAATGGAGTTGTTCTCCCACAAGAACCACTCGGCTGATCCTTCTTCAATATGCCCTTCACCAACATGCAGTGTTTCCTTGATTGAATTAGCTCTCACACCAATATTTGCGTCTAGAGCCTTTGCATTGAGGGCTATCTGAAAACAGCTGTGGCGCTGAAGTTGCCTGTGAATGTGGAGTTGGTGGCATGTGAAACCCGCATGTGGAGCATTCGTTTGTGTGGGATGTTCTACCAGGTTCATTCCTAGATAATGCACTCAAAGGGCACTAAGCATAGAGTGTGAAAACTGAGTTTCCTTGAGAGCTGCTTGGAAGCCTGATGGTGTGTGAAGTTAGTGAGCCAAATGGAGTTGTTCTCCCACAAGAACCACTCGGCTGATCCTTCTTCAATATGCCCTTCACCAACATGCAGTGTTTCCTTGATTGAATTAGCTCTCACACCAATATTTGCGTCTAGAGCCTTTGCATTGAGGGCTATCTGTAAACGGCTGTGGCACTGAAGTTGTCTGTGAATGTGGAGTTGGTGGCATGTGAAACCCGCATGTGGAGCATTCGTTTGTGTGGGATGCTCTACCAGGTTCATTCCTAGATAATGCACTCAAAGGGCACTAAGCATAGAGTGTGAAAACTGAGTTTCCTTGAGAGCTGCTTGGAAGCCTGATGGTGTGTGAAGTTAGTGAGCCAAATGGAGTTGTTCTCCCACAAGAACCACTCGGCTGATCCTTCTTCAATATGCCCTTCACCAACATGCAGTGTTTCCTTGATTGAATTAGCTCTCACACCAATATTTGCGTCTAGAGCCTTTGCATTGAGGGCTATCTGAAAACGGCTGTGGCGCTGAAGTTGCCTGTGAATGTGGAGTTGGTGGCATGTGAAACCCGCATGTGGAGCATTCGTTTGTGTGGGATGTTAAATCAGGGTCAATCCTAGATAATGCACTCAAAGGGCACTAATCATAGAGTGTGAAAACTGAGTTTCCTTGAGAGCTGCTTGGAAGCCTGATGGTGTGTGAAGTTAGTGAGCCAAATGGAGTTGTTCTCCCACAAGAACCACTCGGCTGATCCTTCTTCAATATGCCCTTCACCAACATGCAGTGTTTCCTTGATTGAATTAGCTCTCACACCAATATTTGTGTCTAGAGCCTTTGCATTGAGGGCTATCTGAAAACGGCTGTGGCGCTGAAGTTGCCTGTGAATGTGGAGTTGGTGGCATGTGAAAACCGCATGTGGAGCATTCGTTTGTGTGGCATGCTCTACCAGGTTCATTCCTAGATAATGCACTCAAAGGGCACTAAGCATAGAGTGTGAAAACTGAGTTTCCTTGAGAGCTGCTTGGAAGCCTGATGGTGTGTGAAGTTAGTGAGCCAAATGGAGTTGTTCTCCCACAAGAACCACTCGGCTGATCCTTCTTCAATATGCCCTTCACCAACATGCAGTGTTTCCTTGATTGAATTAGCTCTCACACCAATATTTGCGTCTAGAGCCTTTGCATTGAGGGCTATCTGAAAACGGCTGTGGCGCTGAAGTTGCCTGTGAATGTGGAGTTGGTGGCATGTGAAAACCGCATGTGGAGCATTCGTTTGTGTGGGATGCTCTACCAGGTTCATTTCAGTCCTAGGCACTCAAAGGGCACTAAGCATAGAGTGTGAAAACTGAGTTTCCTTGAGAGCTGCTTGGAAGCCTGATGGTGTGTGAAGTTAGTGAGCCAAATGGAGTTGTTCTCCCACAAGAACCACTCGGCTGATCCTTCTTCAATATGCCCTTCACCAACATGCAGTGTTTCCTTGATTGAATTAGCTCTCACACCAATATTTGCGTCTAGAGCCTTTGCCTTGAGGGCTATCTGTAAACGGCTGTGGCGCTGAAGTTGCCTGTGAATGTGGAGTTGGTGGCATGTGAAACCCGCATGTGGAGCATTCGTTTGTGTGGGATGCTCTACCAGGTTCATTCCTAGATAATGCACTCAAAGGGCACTAAGCATAGAGTGTGAAAACTGAGTTTCCTTGAGAGCTGCTTGGAAGCCTGATGGTGTGTGAAGTTAGTGAGCCAAATGGAGTTGTTCTCCCACAAGAACCACTCGGCTGATCCTTCTTCAATATGCCCTTCACCAACATGCAGTGTTTCCTTGATTGAATTAGCTCTCACACCAATATTTGCGTCTAGAGCCTTTGCATTGAGGGCTATCTGAAAACGGCTGTGGCGCTGAAGTTGCCTGTGAATGTGGAGTTGGTGGCATGTGAAACCCGCATGTGGAGCATTCGTTTGTGTGGGATGTTCAATCAGGGTCAATCCTAGATAATGCACTCAAAGGGCACTAATCATAGAGTGTGAAAACTGAGTTTCCTTGAGAGCTGCTTGGAAGCCTGATGGTGTGTGAAGTTAGTGAGCCAAATGGAGTTGTTCTCCCACAAGAACCACTCGGCTGATCCTTCTTCAATATGCCCTTCACCAACATGCAGTGTTTCCTTGATTGAATTAGCTCTCACACCAATATTTGTGTCTAGAGCCTTTGCATTGAGGGCTATCTGAAAACGGCTGTGGCGCTGAAGTTGCCTGTGAATGTGGAGTTGGTGGCATGTGAAAACCGCATGTGGAGCATTCGTTTGTGTGGCATGCTCTACCAGGTTCATTCCTAGATAATGCACTCAAAGGGCACTAAGCATAGAGTGTGAAAACTGAGTTTCCTTGAGAGCTGCTTGGAAGCCTGATGA